>NC_045438.1:156578434-156756665 GCF_002776525.5 Piliocolobus tephrosceles
GTTGGGAGCAGGTGTCTTAGACTGCAGTATGGTTCTAAGAAAGCACTGTTGGCCCTCCATATCCATGGATTATGCATGCGCAGATTCAACTGACCACGGATTGAATATTTGGAAAAAACTACAAATATAAAACAATACAGTGAAACAACTATTTACATAGCATTGACATTGTATTAGGTATTATAAGTAATCTAGAGATTATTTAAGGTATACAGGATGATGTACAGGATGAGGTTATATGCAAATACTATGCCATTGTAGAGAAGAGATTTGAGTATCCTTGGATTCTCAAAGGGCAGTCCTTGGACCATGATGCCCATCACAGGAAGTCCTTGTCCTTCAGGAAACAGTCTGCCTTATGCCCCTGCCACACTCAGTCATTGGCCAGGGGCAGCCCAGGGGAAGCATAGCCTTGGGCTTTGAGATGTGGGCTGCCTACTGTTGTACATCCTCGGGACAATGTGGTGGTGTATTTCAAAGTATAATCGTGGAGCTCTGGGTCAATTATGCCATCTACAGCCAAGATCTGCAAATCCCATTATCACAGCCACCTCATATCCCACGTTCATTTTTAGCTTCCTACTCAATAAAATTATTTTATATAAATTAGTGAATGGAAATAAAAGTACTAAGGAAATCTTTCAAAAAAGTGGTCCTTTTCAGTCTCTAGTTAACTACCTAAATATTCATAATACTACTTAGTTAAATAAGTCAACCAACAGCAACACACTATCAGGCAACTTAGAATTGATACGAGATGAATCTTTGACATAAATGTTTAAAATATTATCAGTGTCTCATAAAATGTCAATTTTATATCTTTAAATAGACAAGACAAGACAAAGAAAAAGGCAAAGAAAACTCCCTTCTGCTTCCCTATGATCTCTTTAGCTACAAGCCTTGGATAAGCCCAGACCCCAGCTTGCCGTCTCTTCCTTCAAGCTCTAGCCCTTTTCCCATACTAGCTCCTGTCAAAGTTGCTCCTTGGATTCCCACTTAGCATTTGTCTCAAAAGGTCAAACACAAAGCCGCTTGCTCTCCATGTATTTGATGCAACAACCATGTGCTGAGAACTTGCTTTCTGCAGGACGGGGATTCAATGAGCTGACGACTGATGATTTTCTAAAGGAAATAAGCAAAGGAGAACAACCGGCCTGTTTTTCTCAAGGCTGTGTACTAAGACTGTTGCCATATAATGTGCTCATTTGTAAAACCAGTAAACTGAGTCGCAGAATAAATAATGATTTTATTTTTACACTTCCTTGTGAGTCGATACCAAAGACAGAAATGTCACATAAAATTTTCAAATCCTGTACCATACTGGAACGACTACCTTGAGATTGCATTCCCTTTACAAGCTGAGCACATCAATGCCTGAGAATCATTCATTGTGTGTCTGAGAGAATAAATAACTGTACTTTTGCAACTGACTATTGATTCTTCAGCATTCTGTCATGTTAGACATACCATTTCAGTTGAATGAAGCAATTTTTTTTTCAGTATTGCAAGGGGAAAAAATAATAGCTATAGGACAGAATTTCATGCCTCCTAATATATTGGTTGCATAAATGGAGTTTCAGTTTTAAATTTGCCAGTAACCATGTCTCTCTTGCTTTTGTTACTCTCTCAAGTAATATCCATGCATTTAGGATTTAAAGTGGGGGAGAAAAGACAATCACAGATCAAGGGAAAACTGAGTTTTTCTTTTCCAGGCTGAAGGAAACCAGAAATTAATAATTATATAATGGATTTTGTAATTGTCCTCTTTCTCATAAGGATTGAAACCTCAACTGCCCTGTCAACCAGTTGACCAACATCTTCTACTGTTTATAAGACAAAACAGGCCGGGCGCGGTGGCTCAAGCCTGTAATCCCAGCACTTTGGGAGGCCGAGATGGGCGGATCACGAGGTCAGGAGATGGAGACCATCCTGGCTAACACAGTGAAACCCCGTCTCTACTAAAAAATACAAAAAACTAGCCGGGCGAGGTGGCAGGCGCCTGTAGTCCCAGCTTACTCGGGAGGCTGAGGCAGGAGAATGGCGTAAACCCGGGAGGCAGAGCTTGCAGTGAGCTGAGATCCGGCCACTACACTCCAGCCTGGACGACAGAGCGAGACTCCGTCTCAAAAAAAAAAAAAAAAAGACAAAACAAAAACTCTATAGAACCTCATTCACTTTACTTAAAATATTCATTTACTGGGAACTTTATATTAATATATTCCTTGCTAGGAAGTTGGGCAATTCAAGGGGTTAACACAACTTTTTCAGACTTCCAAAAGATGACTTCCCATTTTGGAGCTTCAAGATCATAGTTGTGGAAAGGTCCCAAAGAAAAGTCACCTACTCTTCTGTTTAATAGAGAAACAGTGCAACCCTTAGAGGCAACAGGAGAACGGCCCCTCTAAATTGTGGTAATGAAATGAAATACCATGTTCTTTCATGGTATTGTGTAGATGTTTCATGTGTGTAGATGTGAAACTACTACACACGTATATATATGAATACAGAAATATCTGTTGATTTCATTTCATATAAGAAACTACTATATTTTTATGTGTGGTCTTTGATCAAAAATTCTAGTTCCCATCCCTGTTTAGTTTGGCTGCACTCACTGGAATTCTATGGCAGAATCCTGTACAGGTGAAAATCTATATAATCTTTATCCTAGTTTAGAGAGAATTCAGAAAGTTGGATTACTCAATAGCTGTTCCAGAAAGTTCTTTTCCTATTTTTTTCTTTGCAGGAGTTTTCCCTCAATAATTTTATCTTTTTGTTTATTTGCTTCAAAAACTATGTATACATGAGGATTTTGATTAAGCAGTTTCTCTACCAACTTTCCAGGCTGCAATAATTGTCGTTGTTTTATACTTTGTTCAAAGATCTTACATCCATAACGAAAATATCTGAAAGGCTTTCCTTTTACTTATTCATGAAATAAATTCATTGAGTCTCTGTTGGTCAAGGCGCACACTGGTGCCATGGAGAATGCTTGCAGTGGACATATATCTGGAGCTGTGCCGGGCATTCCTCTGTGCTTGTTTTGCCTTGGCTCTGGTTCTCTTCCCTTAGGTTTGCTTAATCCTCACACTGTTAGCATGGGAGAAGGGCTGCCTCCGTCTCTTTCTTTGCTCTTTTTTTGGGGTTGGGGGCGGGTGGGAAGCAGGGAAACTTTTCCTGGAAGTCCCCCAGAGTTTTCTTCTGTTTTTTCACTGACCAGGATTTGGTTCTAATACCATTGCAAAAACAATCACAAATAAAAAGATGGGATTACAATGTTTGGTTTAGACTAACAGATTCAGATGGAATAGATGTTAGGAAATCAACCATGGTAGCTACAATAGGCATGCAAAGAAATCATAAAGTGAGAGATAGAAGGTGATAAATTGTAAAGAAAAAGACACAACTAAAGTGCTTTAGGTGTTAAACCTGGAGAAATGATTTCCAACTAAGGATTATAAGGAATAACTCACATGTGAATTGAAGACTGGATTTAGGTACAAAAAAAATGAAAAAGGGCACTTTAATTTGTCAATCAAGAAGTGACAATCAGAAAGAATGGGGCATCTATCAGGATACAAATGTCATTAGGCTGAAATGAAAGGTATAGGAAGGTTTATCAGTTAGCTCTTGCTGTGACAGCAAATAACTCACACATCTCAGAGGCTTGTAACCACATCCATTTGCATCTTGCTCACTCGACTTCTTGTCTGCAGCTCTGCCTGACTCCGTTCCAAGTGTCTTTTTACTCCTGGACCCAGGCTGAAGGAACAGCCCCTATCTGCAATATACTTCTCTTGTGGCAGACAGTAGAAAACAAACTTATGGCAAAGTTTACAGGGGCACAGTGATTGGAGGTATTCCCTGTGAAATGAAGCCAAATTTGTGATATCTTGAACCTTCTACCACCAAGAAAGAGGCAAAACAGCTGGTGAGTTTTTGAGCTCTGCAGGCAGTGGATGTCATCATTAGGTGTGCTGTTCTCGTCTATGTTCCAAGTTATCCTTGACCCATACAATTTTGCAAAGAGTTAAGAGCAAGAGAAAGATCTGCAGGCTGGGCGTGGTGGCTCACGCCTGTAATCCAAACACATTGGGAGGCTGAGGCGGGCAGATCACTTGGGGTCAGGAGTTTGAAACCAGCCTGGCCAAATGGTGATACTCTGTCTCTACTAAAAATACAAAAATTAGCCAGGCCTGGTGTCACTCACCTGCAATACCAGCTACTCAGGAAGCTGAGGCAGGAGAATTGCTTTAACCCAGGAGGTGGAGATTGCAGTGAACCGCGATCGTGGCACTGCACTCCAGCCTGGGTGACAGAGCAAGACTCCATCAAAAAAAAAAATCTGCAGAGCAGATCCAAGCTAGTACTTAAGCTGCTCTACAACTTGAGCACTTAGGTCTACCAGATGGGATGGCAGATGGAGTGTCTGAGATGGCCTCTGGAGTCTCCAGAAGCCTCAACAGAAGAAGCACTATGCAGGCCTTCAGACTTGGGAGAGCTATACCCTCTTCTGCCATTAACTCTTCTCCTTGAGAGAAACAGCCTATCTCTCCCCAGACTTAGAGCTCATCTTTGTATGGGTGATTCCTAGAGAAATGCCCAGACAATCACAGGTGTTAAGGTAATGGCGGTTGGATGTATGAGCCTATGGAGTGAGTGGCAGAGAGGTTTCTGTTTGGCTTTGAGAGGCCTTGATCCAGGCTTCTTTATCTGGATGTTCATGCTGGTTACAGGCAGTCCCATGGTCCACGGTCCACCACTGCAAACAAAGGAAAGACTTTCTAGGAATGCTCATTGCACAGGTCATACCTTTTGCGTCATTAAACCTCTTCCATAGGTAGCAGTAAGCTGGGAGGGTGTGACTGTGACCAACGAAGCCCCTGGCAGATCGAATTTAAATCCAAGATGCCGGCCCTTAGATCGGCCTGACCCAAATTCACCCTGGCTCTGTTATTCTGACTAGTTTTGCCTGGAGTGTAGGCTAATCTGTGAAAAGAGAAAACATACACTTACCCATTATGGGAAACAGGCGTTTGCACTGTGAATCGCTCCATGCCATCACATCGAGGCATGTTCTCAAAAGGGGGCGGATGTGATTTTTTTTGACATCCGATGATGTTGAGGATATGACCGGACCTGCTCCCTTTCAGTTGAGAAACAATCCCCTCTCCTCTGAGGCAAGTAGGAGGATGGCAGTCAACTTTCATCTTCCCTGACAGGATAACTCAGACATTTTCCTCGGGGAAAGGCGATTGATCATTGGGTCCGGCTGGAGAATAACGTGGAGTGAATGAAAGCGCTCACAGAACTCGGTTCTTTAGAGCTGCCTCCTTTGAAAACATGCGGGAACTCACAGCATAGTCTTCATTAGACGAGGAGCCCACTTGGGATTTTTACTTCTAAAGGCTCTTGAGTACTAGGGGCTGTGACAAGAGGCCATTTCTGCTTCACAATGTAGACCAAAAAAGCTCTCCTCAGCCCCCTAAATACCCCCCCCACCCTAACTACTCTGGTCAACATGGATCTCTCTCCTCCCTGAACTCATCAAAGCTCTTTTTTCCTGAAACTTCCTGCGGAACATTCATTATAGGTATCATATGAGCTCATGTGCTGTCTTCTTATATTTCAAGTCATTTCCGGTAGATTTAAAACTTCTCGAGGACGGGGGGCCTATCATATACTTTTTTAGTCATCTCTGTGGGGCCCAGCCCAAAGCAGAGGATGTAAATGGTGCTCAATGAGTAATCTGATTGATACAGTCACAAGCACAAGGAGTGAAAAGAATGTGTGAGACATTAATCATATTACATCAATTTCCTTTTAGGCAACTTCATAAAAAGCCATTACCAATTTATAATTGAGCATTATATTATTATTTTTATTTGTAACCTAGATAACAAGCAATGCTCCAAGGTCCATGACATGAACAGCTTCCTGGCAACCTGAAACTGGTCCCTTTGCTTGGGGTTTTTAACAACAGGGTGGAAATATCATCACCTTCTTGAACCTAATGCAGGTACATCTACACAAGAACTTCTATGTACCATTCTGTTATCGTACCTTAAAATGATAACTGAGAGCTTTAGAGACCTGCCAGGAAGCATTTCAAAGAGTAAACTGATTGGATGAATTATTTTGGGCCAATTAGTTGATATATTAAAATTCCCTACTTAGACTACTGAAAGGCTGATAAGAGATTTAAAAATTATAAAATCATGAAGATAAAAATACAGTGACACAGAATTACCAAACAAGTACTATAATCCTACCACCTAAAGACACTCGGCGGCCAGGTACAGTTGCTCATGCCTGTATTCTCAGCACTTTGGGAGGCTGAGGCAGGTAGATCACCTGAGGTCGGGAGTTTGGGATCAGCCTGACCAACATGGAGAAACCCCGTCTTTACTAAAAATACAAAAAAATTAGCTGGGCATGGTGGTGCATGCCTGCAGTCCCAGATACTCGAGAGGCTGAGGCAGGAGAATCGCTTGAACCCAGGAGGCAGAGGTTGTGGTGAGCAGAGGTCATGCCATTGCACTGCAGCCTAGGCAACAAGAGTGAAACTCCATCTCATAAAAAAAAAATAAAAAAAGGACACTCGGCAAACAACAGGCTTGGAGACCCCCTTATTGATTGATCAAATGACTAAAGGTATAAACAGATATTGAAAGGACTGGAATCAATTAATGGTGCATAGAGCCATAGTATATTATTAAGGAAATCATGAATATTTGGAGTGCTTGTATGAAGGGCGAATTACCATACTTCTCAGACACATCATACTGAGGGAATAAGGGTATTGGACTACTTTATTATTGTATGTCTTCAATTCTTATCCTCAGTCTGAAATTATTTTCTCTTTTTTCTGAATTCTTACAGAATTTTATCTGTGCCGACAATATAATCTGTATATTTTCTTCATTTTATTACAAATATATGTCATGTATTCTACTAGATTTAGAGGTCTTTGATGACAGAAATAATAAGTATGATGATGATAACAGTAAGAGTCAGTATTTATTATGCTCTTACTGTGTGCCATACTTTTTGGAATTTATTGATTGAGACTCATTTAATCACATTGCATTGATCTTTGCATGTCTTTTAGGTCTACTCACACTTGGAATAAAATCTGTGAAATCAACAAATGGTAAGCAAGTTTGATGGCTTGTTTTACCATTGGGTAACCTGGAAACACGAGCAGATCTGATTGGAATGCAGATTCCTCACTGATTTTCCCTCCCTTTATAATTTTTCAGAAGCCTGTTTTAACAGGCAGGGAGGGGCAAATCTTCTGACGGCATATTTCCCTCCCAGTCCCTAATGCATTGGTATCTACCTAGTAGGTTTGCAGCAAATGCCCCTTGACTTACATACTCCACAGCACTAATTGTGAAAAGGACGTAGCATTGTCATTAGCATAAATGATAATGACTTGGGGACATAGTTGCAGGTTATATACAGTGAGATGCTACCATTGCAGATTTACAAGGAAATCAACATACAGCATCCCATGAAGATAATGAGGTAGAGAATGCATATATAATTTACATGTTCCAAATAAGCTCTGTAATGAGTTTGAGAGGTCCCTGCGTATTTCTAATTTGTCTACATCTGTTGAAGGTGGGTGGGTTCTAAAATGTGGGCTTGAAATCTCTGAACACCATGAAAATAGTAAAAGAGAAACTGTGAGTGTTATTCCAAAGCTCTAAAAGGCTTAAAAATAAATCCTAAACATCCTCAAGAAACTCCCACTCTTAGGGAAATTATTAACTTGTGAGTAATGTGAAGACATTCTCAGCAGATTCCCAGTCACATATCCTGCCATCTACATTGTTTACTCTTTAGAAGTGAGCCCTTTTTAAATTTCTCATGGCCTCCCAAATACCCAGAATGGCCCAAATAAAAAGAACTGCTCTTCCTACTCCTTTTTTTGTACCAGCCCTCATCCCTCGCAGCCCCAGCTTGGCATTTTCCTGGGATTCTTCTGAGGGAACTTGCTTTGGGCCAATGGAGGCTGAGAGGAAAGAGACAAGAAGGATTGAGGTGAGAGAACCATGTCAACAGGTCTTCGAGCTCCTCATTACCCTGAGAAATTCTAAAATGGCCTGGTTTTGTAGCCGTCTACAGAATTTCCTCTAAAGAGAAAGCTGGACCTTGTAGAGTTTTATCCTTTTCTGATTAGGAGGAGACTCTTAGATCCTGGCTCTGAGAGTTTGCCTAAGTTTCTTTTCAGCAGTGGGCGGTAAGTCAAGATGGCTGAATTCCCGAGCTTTCTGGTTATATGTGAAAGTTCTCAGCCTCTACCCAAGCCTTTTTGTCTGCCAAGTGGTGCGATAAAACTTGTGAGAACAGGTTTTCCTTGTGAGGTAGCTGATGCATCTGCATCCATTTCTGGCAGAAAACCAAAGCAAAAAGTGATTTAGAGAAACATTAGAGAACATCATGGGGGCTTCATATGCATTTGCTTCAGAAGTTTAATGATTATTCAAGGGAATGGGGTTTTTGTTTGACCTTTACCCTAGCCATTTCTCATAGCTCTTACAGTAACTCTAACTCCGCATAACCAGCCAAGACCCAGGGAAGCCACTTTCATTTGGATGAATTATAAGCTTTTTGCCAATTCAACATGATCAGCATGTGGCCCAGTTGGTCTTTTTCAACAATAAGCCTCCACAATAATAGGACCTTCGGTCTCAAAGGCCTTTTCCTTGAGTTATCACTCTTAATTTTAGGAGAGAATCGCTCCATCTGTCTCTAAAATTCATTCATTCTAACATCTCAGTTAAAGCAACTTTTTCTATATACCATCCTTTGTCTTTAATAAGAAAGAGGATCAAAAGAGAAATAGGTATCCTTGGCTTTTCTTCAGAAATGAAGAGGGAACACAGGTAGCTGTTGGATTCTCTGGGGGCCTCTCAACCAGCCCCTGATGGCAGCACCATAATCAGTTTAACTTTTGCTCACTCTTCTACTCCCCAAGACAGCAGCCATGGGGACTGTCAGTCACAGAGAGGCTGGGTTCCCCCACCTTCCTCTTCTCAGTTCTGCTGGGAAAAGCCCATAGGATACCAGCTGCCCAATACATGCTTGGTGGATAATCCAAGCAAGCACTTATTTCCCCTTAGAAAGCTTCAAGATCACTAACCAATGTAGAGTTATAAAGTGCTTTACTGATTATCTCACTGAACTCTTAATACTGTGAGGCAAATGTCTTTACGTGTCATTTTGTAGAGAAAAACAAAGTCAGAATTTTAGTGAGATTAAGTAACTTGCACAAAGTCAAGTTACTTGGATTGAACCCATGTCTTTTGGATCATTTACAACGGAGTACATTTACAACATCCTTGCTATTCAAAGTGTGCTCAATGGATCGCCAGCATTACCTGTGATCCTTGAGTGCTCCTCAGAACTGCTGAATCTGCGTTTTAATAAGATCCCAAGTGATTTGTGTACACACTAAAGTATGAGAAATATTGCTCTACAGTGTAACTATCTCTAGCCAAACGGAAGTTCAGTTGAGGCCCCAAATGCAGAGTGACCTAATGTGATGGTTGTGTCCCTGGTGGGAACATCAAGGCAAGCTCTAATTTTATATTATTCTTCTGCAGTTAGTTTCAAGATTTAAATTCCCCAATTCTTCCAAGTTGAGTGAAACAAAATCTCAATCTCTATGGCAGACGGATATGTGGATATCTGTCCAGTATCTCTTGAGGGGGGAAAGGGGCATTGTTTTCATGTTAATCTTTTTGAAGCTCCCTAATAAACACAGGCTCATCATTTCTGTTAATTCTGGAGTCCTGGTTGATGGGTCTTTTGAGAAAGCCCATTTAGCTTGAATACTCTTGGAGATATTCATAGATAAAACATATTGATTTTTTGCTTGAACAAAAGCTGCTTTTGATTTTCAAGATAATTGGTAGTTGCAGGGGATAGGGAAGGGCTGGAGAGGAGACAGCTGTAAAGGCCCCAATACAGGAAAGAAAGCTGCCTCCGACTTCATTCTGCTGTTCTTTGCACGTCCTCTACCAGTGAGGGCTGCATGGGCCATTCAGTGTCTGTCTTTAAGATGTCATTATTTAGATAACAATATGTCTGGATTCTTTTCACCTTCTGTCGTTCCCAACTTTCCATAGCAGTTGTCAGGAAACCAAATGGCGCAATTTCAAACATTGGGAAAGTCCAGTTATCCAGAATGCACCCACACGCTGCCACCCCATGCCAAGAATTCCATTAAGGTCATGTTTCTGCTCGAGGAACACTCACCGATACTCTGGAAACCTCAGGTGGTTGATTAAGAGCCACAGGTCCTATTGCACATAGGTGACACCTTTGTGAAAAAATGTTGGCCCCCCAAGCTTAAGCTGTTTGATTTGGGCATTGGAACTCTGAAATCCAGACGCTTCATGACAAAATGACTCTGGGGGGAACTGTCTCTACCTCCTATTGGGAGTGCCCTGGACCTAAGTGAAATGTGGCCCAGTGCACAGGTGTGATTCTTCTCTTCTGTACTGGGTACCACATGTGGGGCTCACAAGCATGATTCAGTCCACTTGGATAACTATATTAATAGAAGTATGTGATTATTTTTCACATCATCTTTCTTATATGGTAGATGTTTAATTTGAGTCGTTGTACACAAGTATGTATTATTTCACCTTTTTCTGTTCTTGAACAAAAATAGTACCTCTAACCACAGTCTTTCTGGAATCTAGTCCAACTTGACCTCTTTAAGAATCTAAATCTAATGAATCCCATTCGCTATTCATAACTCATTCTACCACTTGGATTCTCCATTCTAAATCTCTGGGTCTTCCATTGACACCTTCTAGTCCAAATCTATGTTGGAAAAAAGATGGGTTCTCTCCGAATGTCTACTATGTGCTTGCTACTCCTGGGCAAGTTGGGACCATCAAGGCTGGCCATTCAATCCAAGTAGAAAGCTTGTATTAGAGACTCCATTCAAGGAACCAAATCTCAAGATTGTCACAAATCTGTGCAACATGTAAGCCCTATGCAGAAATCTGGAGACATTTAGCATTTCCCTCTATTGGAAGAAATGCTTACCATAAGATACAAATGTAAGTACATGTTTTTATTTTTAAAAATGAATATAATTTGTATTATGCCAAAAGACAAATCATATGATTGTCCCTTACTCCAGTAAAATTTCTAGATTGTTACAGAATGCCCAGCTCTGTTTTTGCAAGAATTCATTGTAATAAGAGTTCTCCTTGGGTCGAATGGTCACGCTTGGTGGTCCCAACTCACCCAAGTGCAGCAAGCACATATTCAGCAATTATTTGTTGAATGAATAATAACATGATTGGAAAAGAAGT
Organism: Piliocolobus tephrosceles; assembly: GCF_002776525.5. Lineage (NCBI taxonomy): Eukaryota > Metazoa > Chordata > Mammalia > Primates > Cercopithecidae > Piliocolobus > Piliocolobus tephrosceles. The sequence goes on from NC_045438.1 coordinate 156,589,774, forward strand.
GATAGGTTAACTGGATTTCCCAAGGTCTCTCATCTGCCCCCACTCCCACCTTAAACACAAATACCTACCATTTGAGTTGTTTTCACTTACCCTAGAGACTATCAGCTGTTCCAGATTTTGGGGAGTTTCAGACCAAAAGCTCTGTAAATATTTCCTAAATCGAAACCACACAGGCAGAGTTCATTCAGTCTACTAATTGAGAACTATTGCTTTCCATAGTGAGACACGCAGCAGTTTTAAGAAAGAAATAGGCCTTGAGAGGAAAATATTTGTAAAGGGAACAAAAGCAAATGCTGTCGTGTTTGCCAATGACATCTTGGAGAACCAGTGGGTATTAAAAGAGGGAAAACAAAGAGGCCTGATATTATTATATGCCTTTCTTTCAAGTATACACATACACACACCAAAGTCAGCCCAGCCCTTTTTAGGGGGAATGTTTCTGGCAGAAATAATTACTCTATACTTATTGCTGCTGGAGTTGTGGCCCCATGGGGGAACAGGAGGTACAAGGGAATGAGGTAGAGCTGCTGGGGAAAATGCATGGGCAGTGAGCAATTTATAAAGGGCTCGGTTTGGTCTACTTAGAGAGAGGAGTGTATATTTTAAAATATCACATGTAATTAACACTGGAAGAGGGGAATGAAATGGCTGACACCAGTGATTCCAGGGAGTTTTTGTATAAAACAGACGAAGGGGAAAAAACCTGATTAGGCACCGGCCTTAAGTATAGTTTCCTTGTATTTCCTTTTTCCTCTTTACCATATGATAACATAGCTTAAAATTAGTTCTGACGACTAATCAGAATGAGTGGCTCTTTCTTTTCCTGGAGTGGTTAAGAAGTACTGTGCATTGTGCCAACACCGCACACTGTTCAATGGATGTAAGAAGAAAAGAACAGATTAGTTACTTGGTGGCATACAGCTCTGTATCTCTCTTCAGTTGAATCAGAGAGATCCTGTGGTACCAGAGTCTGTGATGTGTCTGAGGGCAGTGTGGGAATGTTGTCATCCAGCTCTGTTACATGGGCGACTGCTCCTCCCTGCTGGCCCGAATGCTTACCTCCCAGCCGGCTCCAATACCTCCCACTCACAGTTACTTTGGCTTCTGATGGTGCACTGGAAATCTGTACTGTAAAGATGGAGCGTTGAACTAAATTTAGGCCGTTGAATGATAAAGCAGGAAGTAGCTCAAGACAGAAATACAAAATCAAGTCAAACTCTCTCTTCAAGAGAAGAAGCTGGGACCCAGAAGGATGTGTCAGAACAGGACAAGTATTTGCATGTGATCAGCAGATGTGAGGCACGGTCATCCAGGTGAGCAGACAGGGGCTGTCCTCCCCAGGGAGTCTCCTTTACTTGGTTGAAGGGGGTTTGTTAGCCTTACCGAGTTGCTTTTCTAGTTTGTAATGCAAAAGGACGATCATTGCTAAACAAGTATGTGATAGGATGGAGTGGAGTTAAAGAACTCTAAGGCTTCCCAAATGAAAACCGTACAAAGGCACACAATGATTGCCCCACCAACTAAAAATAATAGTAGCAGCAAAAGTGGCCCAAAGGTGGGGTGTGGGCCAAGCACAACCCACAGAATTCCAAAGTCTACCCTAGAGTTGCATCATGAACATGTTTAAAATCCCAAGTATCTCTGAGACTATGACTCCCGACATGTCCCCTCTGACGAAAGGACCCAGGGGAAGGGTTCTGGGCTTAACAGGAAAACATGGCAAGCCGAGGCCTGAAGTGTGAGTGGGCAGAGCCTCCTAAACGGAGAGGAGCCATGTCCAAGCCAACAAGTTGGGCAGCCTGGTTATGCCCCAGTAGGCTCTTGGCTGGCCTCCTGGAAGTTCTCCCTTTTAGGTCAGCTGTTGGGGGAGGAGTAGGAGCTCCCATTCTCAAGGCCAGTTCCAGAGGCAAGTGAGCCCTTGAAATCGGAATGAGACTTCTTTAGTACAGACAGATGTTCTGGCATTTCAGAACTGTGTTTTATTGCATCCATGCAAGATGGTCAAAGAGGAAAACCAAACCTTTAAAAGTGCTTTAAAAAGGCACAGGCTATATTTTGGCTAGATGGATACTTGTTCTGCCTTTTATTTGTTGCAATAAAATACACACAACATAAAACATATTTTAATCATTCTAGGGTGTGCAGTTCAGTGGCATCAAGTAAACCCATAATATTGTATACGAATCGCCGTCATCCAGTTCCAGGACACTTGCATTAACCTAAAAGAGAGCTTGTTATCCATTAGCAGTCACTTTCCATTCCCACAACCCCCTAACCCCCGGTAACCATGAATTCTACTTTCTGTCTCTATGGATTTGCCTGTTTTGGATATTTCATTGAAGTGGAATCATACAATATGTAGCCCTTTGTGTCTGACTTCTTTCATTTAGCATGTTTCTAAGAGTCACAGAAAATGCAGCATGTATCAGCACTTCATTCCTTTAATGGTTGAATAATATTTCTTTTTATGTAGATAACTCAATTCGTTTACCCAGTCATCAGTAAATGGACATTTGAGTTGTTTATGCCTTTTGGAAATTGTGAATAGTGTTGTTGTAAACATTCATGTAAAGATTTTTGTTTGATTGTCTGTTTTCAGTTATTTTGAGTATATACCTAGGAGTAGAATTGCTGGGTTGTATGATAATTTGGTGTTCAACTTATTAATGAACTCCCAAACTGTTTTCCATAGAGGCTGTACTATTGTACACACTCACCAGCAGTACATGAGGATTCCAATTTCCCCAAATCCTTGCGAACACTTGGTGTTTTCTGCTTTCTTAATTATTAGTGCCATCCCAGTGAGTATGAAGTGGTGTCCATTGTGGGTTTGATTTGCATTTCCCTAATGACTAAGGATGCTGAGCATCTTTTCACATGCTTGTTGGCCACTTGTATATCTTCTTTGGAGAAATGACTTTTCAAGTCCTTTTTCCATTCTTAAATTGGATTTGTTGTTGTTGTTGTTGTTGTCAGAGATTTGTTTGTTTGTTTGTTTTTTAGATGGAGTTTCGCTCTGTTGCCAGGCTGGAGTGCAATGGCACGATCTTGGCTCACTGCAAACTCCGCCTCCTGGGTTCAACTGATTCTTCTGCCTCAGCCTCCCGAGGAGATGGGACTACAGGTGTGCACCACCATGCCCAGTTAATGCTTGTATTTTTAGTAGAGATGGGGTTTCACCATTTTGGCCAGGATGGTCTTGATGTCTTGATCTCGTGATCCGCCCACCTCAGACTCCCAAAGTGCTGTGATTACAGGCGTGAGCCACCTCACCTGGCTGAGTTCTTTTTGTATATTCTGGATACTGGAACCTTACCAGACATGAGATTTATACATATTCTGTCTCATTCTGTAGGTTATGTATTTACTGTCTTGATTGTCCTGTTTTTAAAAAGAAGATACTGAACAAAGCACTTAGGTGCCATTAGGAAAAGAATACCAGATAGGATAGTAACAGGCACAAAAGTTTTGAGTTAAGGGAAGTCTCCTCACTGTCATTTGTTTTCTCTTCTGGCTATCCATAGGCGGCTCATATCCAAAGTTTCCTTGAACTAACCACAGTGTATTAGGTCATTCTTGCACTGCTATAAATAAATACCCGAGGCTGGGCAATTTATAAAGAAACAAGGTTTAATTGGCATATGGTTCTGCAGGCTGTACAAGAATGGCGCTGATGTCACCTGGCTTTGGGGAGGCCTCTGGAAGCTTACAATCATGGTGGAAGGAGAAGAAGCAGCAAGAGCAAGAGCAGGAAGGTGCCACACATGTTTAAATGATCAGACCTCGCAAGAACTCAGTTACACTTGCAAGGCAGTACCAAGGGGATGGTGCTAAACCATTCGTGAGACATCCACCCCCATGATCCAGTCACCTCCCTGGCCAGGCCCCACAGCCAATATTGCGGATCACATTTCAACATGAGATTTAGGCAGGGACACACAGCCAAACTATGTCATATGGCAACAATACATTGTGTAAAGACTCTATGTGCCAGCCACAGCACATAGGTATGGGGATTTAGTAACACATGCCTTACATGTGTTTTTCTCCTGTTCTTGTAGATACTTTGCAATATAAGGGTTATTACTTCTATTGTATAGATGAGGAAACTGAGAAGCAGATATGTTAATGAGTGGACAAAGACCTCACTGCTCACAAGTGGCAGAGTCAGGACCCAAACTCAGGTCTGTCTGACTTGAAAGCTAGAACTTATCCTACTCACTCACCAGTTTGGCACATTTTGCTCTGGGGCCCTTAGGGCCTCCATGAGTTCATTTGGGGCCTTTCTGGCCATAGAGAGGAGGACCAGCAGAGGTTTTGGGTCTCTGGGGCCAGTGTACACTTTAATCAGGGCAACTCTGCTTGGATCTCTTTTCTAATCTGTGACTTTTGTATATGATTGTGTTTGGGGAGGAAAAAAAAAAAAAGAGAGAGAGAGAGAGGTTTCTGGTGCCTTAAAACGTGTTTGAAATCCACTGCGAAATCATGTTACTTCATGGAAGAAAATCCCAAAGCTCTTATAGCCTCTTGTAAAATAGAGGTTTCATTAAAGGAAGGCTTTTTCTAAACCTTATAGATAGAAATGTGGTATTGCATTTGTACACACCTGCAGTCACACATGTGCGCGTGCGCACACACACACACAGACACAAACTCCCTCCACTCCCCAGTTCTTGCGCATTCCTATTCCCTACTCCAGACAGAGGACGCCAGCTCTAGGGGAAGTTGCCTCTGAATGCCCACTCACCAAAAAAAAAAAAAACAAAGTTGGCTCTTGCCAGCAATTGCACCCACACTTCCCAGCAGCCCTGGCTGTTGCCATTCATTGGTCAGGTATGATGCTGCCTGCTCACCTTTGACAGCCTTCCCATCTGCCAACCAGCCCAGAGAGTCTCCAAACCGAGCCACCTTTCTTGCAAAGTGAGTTCCCACCCACCCAAGAAGGAGATCTTCAGCTCCTCCTCTTCGCCAGTCGTGATGATGATGACACTCAGGAAGAGATCCATTCTGTGGAAACTCCACAAGGTGAGGCCACATCTAAATAGCTAACAGGTGAGTGTCCTTCCTCCCTGCCTGTACCACTGGCTTGGATGGAGAGGCGGCTGCATGGCCAGGTGAGGGGGCCACGGGGCTGCGCGCTGCCACATGACATTTCTGATTTTCCAGACAGCGTGTCTCAGCAGGGTGCTGATCTGGGCCTGGAAATCCCCGTCCAGAGTGTTGATCTTTGTCTCGAGCTCTCTGCATTTCCCTTGTTAGGAGCTTAGGGCTGTCCGACGAGTTTGTCGGAGGTTATCGCAGGCGTCTGAGGTGCCAGCGTGGGAGGGTGAACAGTTGCCGAGAGGGTGAGGGGCTTTGAAGTGGGTGGGCAGGAAGGTGAATTTGTGAAGTTTCTCAGAACTGCAACTTGGTTTTCTGAACATTCGTCCTGTGCGCCAATAAATTGTTGCCAGATGTCTGCTCCGATACAGTTCTAGCGTGAGTTCACATGAAGATATTTAAAGCCATTAACTGCTTTAGTCAGAAATGAGGAAGGGGTGCTGGGGACGCTTCCTGCCCACTAGGTAAATTGGGATCCAAGAGCAGAAAGCCTTTTTAGCTTCCATTCCTAGTTTTCTACAACTTAAACACATATACGACATTTTCTTTTGCTCTCAAACATTACCCAACTCACCGTGGCGATATATTAACAAACTCCTAGTGTAGACAGTGCTTCCTGGATCCTTAGGCACTGACAGTGACAAAAGGGGCTTGCAACCTGCAGGAAGAAACTGCTGAGCAGGCAGGTGCCAACAAGTTGTGTTTTCCAAAGTATCGGCAGGTGCTTCTCACCTCTTAACCCCCCAGTGGCTTGCCTATGAACCACTCCTTCTCTAATTTAGCCTAAACTTTCCCAAGTTTCCAACCACTGAAGTCACTAGTAGATTCACCACCCAATATGGGGCTCCCGCTACCGCAGGCCACTGGTAAGATACGGACAGCATTGCAGGCTCAGAGGCTGACAGACCTCCCTCTGAAGACCTAGATAATGTAAATCCAATGAGACACAGATGAGAGCAAGCCGGGCTTTGTCCTGCCCTGTGCTGTCCTGGTGCACACACCCACGCCTGGCCACACCCGACTCACCTATCCAGATGAGCAGCGGCAGCCCCAGGCACAGGCCACTTGCAATGCTCCACAGTTGTGGAACACTGGATGCCATGAAGTTGAGGAAACACCCCTTTCCCTCTCTCACCTATTTTCCTTTAGAAGCCTAGGAGTGCAATTGTAATTGAGTTTTTTCTTTACAATCAGGAAAAGTTTTCCCTATCCCCTGATACAGAATAAAGTGAAGGAGCGAAGCATTTTAGCTCAGCCCAGCCTGCATGGTTTCCCAGCAGCTCAGATATTTATACATGTAGTGGTGTCTACTCTTTTGGTGGCATGATCCAGCAGGGAGTGGTGGAGGAGGGGAGAGGAGGACATCTCCCCCGCCCCCACACCCCCACACTATTGGCTGCTCCCCCTGCCACTCAGCAAAGCCTGACATCCCTCTGCTACCCTCGCCACAGCTCCTCTTCACTCACTAGGGATGAAATCAGCCCGTAGGCACCTGGTGTGAACCCAAACGTATCTGACACAGATCTCAATCAATTTAGAAAGTTTATTTTGCCAAGTTTAAGGATGCACCCGTGACACAGCCTCAGAAGGTCCTGACAACATGTGCCTAAGGTAGTCAGGGCACCCACGCCTGGTTTTATACATTTTGGGGAGGCATGAGACATCAATCAATATGTGTAAGGTGTACATTGGTTTGGTCCGGAAGGGCGGGACAAGTTGAAGCAGGGGAGGGGGCTTCCAGGACACAGGTAGCTAAAAGACAAACGGTTGCATTCTTTTGAGTCTCTGATTAGTCTTTCACTGAATACACAATTTACCTGTGAGAGGAGAAGAGAGGAATAATCACTATGCCTTAGTCTGGAAACAACAGGGCAAAGGAAGCCATCAGATATGCATTTGTCTCACGTGGGCAGAGGGATGACTTCAAGGTCTGTCTGTCCTTTGTCCACAAGGAATTTTCTTGTTAGCTAATCATGAAGCAGCTATCTCATTGTAGCAGCTTGACTTCCCTTTGGCTTAGTGATTGTGGCCTCCCAAGATTTATTTTCCTTTCACACTGACAAACACCGAAAACCATCCCCAGACACAAGAAAGGGGGAAAATGAGTTTTCCTGGGGGTACATGGAAGTCCCAGAAGGTAGAGACAGCAGGGCAAAGTGGCAGAGCGGTCCATGACAGTAGGTCAAAGCACTGAAAGTAAACCATCTATATCATGATTTTTTGGAATATCCTAGCTGTTAGGTCTTCCTATTGAACCAAACTGACAAATCTCAGGGATCCTGGGCTAGAAATCCCATGGATTTGATTTAGAATGATCTCCAGAAAACTGTTCCCTGAGGACTAACAAGATTGCAACCGGCAGCAAATAATAGATTTACGCTTGAGGGTGTGCCCTACAAGAAACCAAGAAGCTAGAACCGCCCCCCACTCACATCGTGCGAGTCTCCCTGAAGCTTTGTTGCAACTCTGAACTTCTGTAACATGGGCCACAGGCAGCATTTCACAATGGTCACAGCGCACAGTTGTATACCTTGTGTTAGACGTGCAAAATATAGTTAGTGCAAACATGCTCACTAAATTAACTATGGCTTGCCAAATTAATTCCTGGAAGCAAAGAGAAAGAAATCCAATTTTCTAACCAATTATGCTTATTGATTTTTCAAGGTCAGGCCTCAAAGAAAAATGCAGAAAGAGTAAAAATTGCCATAGGACTTTATGAAGAAATTGTATTTGAAATATGGTGTTATATCTACTTCAGCAATAACTGTCATTCACTTTATCTATGAGTAGATCCAGAGTCTCACTTTTAGGTAGAAGGTGTGTTGTGTGTTCACACTGGGATACGGACAGATCTGGGTATGTTTAGGATCTGAGGAATAGGCTTACTGATTTGGGGTCTATTTGCTGGGGCTTAAGAGCTTTTAGGTAAATAAATTATCCAACCCCGCCCCGCAACCCAAATTAAGAAACTCATCTGTAGCAAGTAGCAAAACTTCCACCTGGAAGTCTATCATGTGATCCCTACATTCTTTTGGTGCCACAGTAATATGTTTACCTTGTGACCATAATTCACACTTGACCTAAATCTCACTGTGAACCAGGAACCAAGACGTGCAATTTAAAACATTCTCTTTTGAGGGGGCACAAATGGCACATTTGTTAACAAGACATGAATTTAGAAATAATTCTTTGGAGGTGTAAGATAGAAAAGGTGTAATTTATAAAGTGTCATTTGGTTTATTAACATATGTACATTCAAAACAAGCTTCCACTTTGAGAGAGAGAAAAGGAAAACCAATTCTGTTTGGGACCTTTGACAGAAACCTGACCTGATGTTTGCACACACCCACGCCCACACCCACACACCCTCCTTCCATTGCCTTATCCCTACCAATTTTGTGACAAAGGTCAAGCTTTAGAGCATGGTCACCATGTAATAAAGTCTGGACTACTTCACCCAATGCAAGGTTTGCTTTGCCACCATTCTCACTCCTCCAATATTTCCTGGGGTATAAGCACAACCTGACCCCAGACTGCCTGTGTGGGTGGCACTGGGGAACAGGGAGTCTTATTACAAATGGCGATAATTAATAGGTCCTCAGACCTATTAAATCAGAATCTCTTGGGGAAAGATTAGAAATCTCATTTTGTGTTTTTTCTGTTGTTGTTACCATTGAGACAGAGTCTTGCTCTGTCACCTAAGCTGGAGTGCAGTGGTGTCATCACAGCTCACTACAGTTTCAAGTTTCTGGGCTCAAGTGATCTTCTTACCTAGCCTCCTGAGTAGCTGGGACTCCAGGTGTGTACCACCATGCTCGGCTAATTTTAAAAATTAATTTTTCTTTTTTTTTTTGCAAAGATGGGATCTCACTATATTGCTCAGGCTGGTCTTGAACTCCCGTCCTCAAGCGATCCTCCTGCTGGGATTATAAGTGTGAGCAACTGCACCTGGCGAGGAATCTTTTTTTTTTTTTTGAGACAGATTTTCACTCTGTTGCCCAGTCTGGAGTGCAGTGGCACAATCTCCGCTCACTGCAAGCTCCGCCACCTCCTGGGTTCACATCATTCTCCTGCCTCAGCCTCCTGAGTAGCTGGGACTACAGGAGCCTGTCACCAAGACCATTAAAAAATTTAATGTTTTAAATTGCACGTCTTTGTTCTTGGTTCCTGTATTTTTAGTATAGACGGGGTTTCACCGTGTTCACCAGGATGGTCTAGATCTCCTGACCTCGTGGTCTGCCCACCTCAGCCTCCCAGAGTGCTGGGATTACAGTCATGAGCCACCGCGCCTGGCCGGAATCCTGTTTTTTTAACAAGATCCCCAAGTAATTCTTCTACACAGTAATGTTTGGTAACCACTTCCAGAAGATTGCAAAAAAATTGGTTTGTAAAGGAACTGGACCCAAGGCCTTGACTTCAGGCTCATATATATCTCAGCAACTGGGCCGTAGTCTCTACCACCATCCTCCAACAGCCCAATGACAAGAAAAAGAAATGCACAAAGACGTGATTAAATGGGAAGCAACAGAATAGGCAAGAGAAAAATTCAACTAACAAATGCTAGACTGCTGAAAGTAGAATGGTTTTTAACTGTCCTCAGTGACTCAAAGACATCCAAGCCATCATTACTTGCAGAGCAATTGTGGTTCGGGAAGCTAGTAGTATTGACATACATATATAATCTAATGTGGATGCTGACTTAAATCAAATGAACCATGAGAACAGCAAAATGAAGCAAAATAAAAAGTAACAGTGGGATTCTTCTTCAAATAAATATGCTATATTAATGTATGGATTGACAGTAATTACCATTAAATATACATATACTGGGGACACAGCTCAAAATTTGTTACTGATAAGGATGCATAGTCAGAAGTGTTCAGGACCTTGATAGTGGAGATCGATTTGAAAGATAAAAAAATTAATTACAGTATGGTGCTAATATATGGTCATATATGACCAATCTTAGAAGATACCTGTGTTTTAATAGAAGATGAAGCTTAGTCTGAAGGACTCCCTCTTTGATGGTGAATTTAGGGCTTTCTGGTTGGCAGGTAGATGAGCTATGAGGCACTGAAGCTTTTACCAGGATAATTACATTAAATAAGAAACTTCTAGTGGTTCTTAACCAGACCCTTGGCTGGGATCAGGAATTCAAGGCAGTCATGATTTTTCCATGATCACCCAATCACCTTTCCTTCTCCAGTGGAATTCAAAATGCAGTCAAGTCAGTTACTGGTGGGTTCTGCAGGTAGTTTGAGGATGAGTTTATTATAGAATGCATTATTGTAGAATGAATCCAGTTCATTATAGAATGCAAATTTTCATGTACACTGTAAAACTATTACATTTAGGTTGACTTCCTTTGCCAAAAACTTTCAGACAGGTTTATTCCTCTTTACATTTTGTGTAACTTTATAAATTACATAAAGAATACAGCACATGACTTGTATTAATCTAAAAATACATATACACAGAGGATAAAGTGCAACCCAGCAGAACATGTCTGTGACATTCACTTTCTTAACACCCCCCAGAAGAATTTTCTGAGTTAATGGAAATAATGTTGTCCTCTAACAAAGTCAGGTTATTTTTCCACACTGTTATGTGTGGTTTTTGGCATTCCTATATATGAATATATATATTTATATATACATATTTTATACATATAAAATATGTATAAATAAAAATAAAATATGTATATATATTTTGGAGACAGAGTTTCTCTCGTGGCCTAGCCTGGAGTGCAGTGGTGTGATCTCGGCTCACTGCAGCCTCCGCCTCCCAGGTTCAAGCAATTCTCCTGCCTCAGACTCCCGAGTAGCTGGGATTACAGGTGCGTGCGCCACCACCATACCCAGCTAACTTTTTGTAGTCTTTTAGTAGAGATGGGGTTTCACCATGTCAGCCAGGCTTGTCTTGAACTCCTGGTCTCAAGTGATCCACGCACCTGGGCCTCCCAAAGTGTTGGGATTTCAGGCGTGAGCCACCGCGCCCGGCCCAGCTCAGCTTTTTACTGAGATTTTATATAGACTGCTTCACTTGTAAGGGTCAACCCTGTGGTCTCACCAATTCAATAATTTTCAGAAAACACTTATTTGTACTTTGCTTGGGAAGGAAAGCTCAGTTATTTACCTATCTCCTCATTTCTTTTTGAATTTACACTGTAGCTGGTACATGTCTATTTCATGCTTCCCAAAACATCAAACGTATTTTGAAAAGGGATCCAGTTTAGGGTGATCAAATGTCTTAGTTTGCCCAGAACAGTTCTGGTTTTAGTACTAAAACTCTCACATTCCAAGGAACCCCTCTGTCCTGGGTAAACCAGGATGGTTGAGGTAGCCACTAGCCCCATGGGGCTGTTTAGGTCTCCAAAATTTAAAATAGAATAAAATTAAAAATTTGATTTCTCTGTTGCATTAGCCACATTTCAAGGGCTCTATGACTACCCATGAGAACCTCACAGGACAATGCAGAGATAGAAATTTCCATCATTGCAGAAAGTTCTGTCGGATAGTGCTGAGCTAGAGGGTATTTCCTGCAATCGCCTAGAACCAACATCCTTTAAAACAGTGCCCTAGTCAAGTGTTAAGCAATCTCATGTGATGTGGCTGGCACCTCGGTGAATGCGCAGAGTGTACTGGGTCAGCAAAGCTGCAGTGAAAACTTTTGTTTTTTAGAGCTTGCATAACCTGATGCATCAGGCTTCTGGGACTATGTCCTCATCTTCTTAGAGCCCAGGAATTTATAAACAGTTGTTGGCATTTAGTGGAAATCGGGGACATGGCAGGAGAAACATTTAATATGACAGCAAGAAAAGATAATTTGGCTCTTTTAAATTGGGCATGAGGCATGAGGGTCACGCTAATTTTGTTCCCATTTATAGATTTTTTTCCTTGACATGCAGCACAGGAGAGAGGATAGCTGGGTCAAATTGGGTTAGAGCTAAAGGAGCTCAGGCACAAGGAAAACCACCTTTGGAATGAACAGCTTTTAAGTCCATTTCATCCCTAACCCAAGCAATGGGCTATAAAGTTGGATGGGAGCTACAAAGTGGCCAGAGTCGTGGGGAGATGTCTGGCAACATCTGTCCTCCCCCAGGGCAAAGGCAAATTAGAAACAGAGACAGAGACAAACTGCTTGTCTGTTTAAAGATTCAGTGCTGAAGAATCTAGTTGTGAGCACAGGGTTTATCTGTTTCATAACATTTTATTGAAGACCTGCAGAAGTCTGTCCTTGCTCTTCAGTCATTCACAGTCTGGTGGGGACTCTAAAGTATTTACTAATTTTAAAACTATAAGATTCAACGTAACAAAGGACGATTTATGAAGATGGCAATGATAGCGATGATGATGATAGTGATGGTGATGATGATAATAAGTAACATTTATTGGGAGCTTTCCAGGTATCAAGCTCTATTCTAAGTGCTTTACATGAAGGAGTACAAGACAATACTCTGGGAATATAGTTGCTAGAAGGATCCTCAGGTAAAAATATAGCATTCTGTTTTTCAAGATTTCTCCGAAATGTAGCATATAAACAAAGCAAAATCCTTTTATAAGTCATTTAGAGAAATAGCGTAGTAGAGCCATTTTGGCAATACATTTTATTTTTTTAAATGACCTTTTTATTTTGAAATAATTTTAGATTTACAGAACTGTTGCAAAGATAGTACAGAGAGTCCCCATATGATGATGGATTTTTGAGTCAGACAGCCATGGCCTCAAGTCCCAGTTCTGCTGTTTATGCACTGTGTGTCCTTGGACCAGTTATTTGAACACTCATATCTTCAGATGTGGCTTCCTTGATTGTAATATAGCACAATAACACTTGCTTTAGAGGGTTGTAGGAAACAAAAAATGAGAGAATGTGTGTGAAGTGTGTGCACATGCTTAAGCCATTGACGTGCCTAATAAACATTAGTACTTATTTTTATTTATGTAGAAAGTATATTCGTTATTAAAAAATAAAGAAAACAATACGTTACAATAATTTTAAATGGGCTGATGTCTACTAATTACACACAAACATTCCTTCTCTCTTCACCACCCTGCCTCAAAAAGAGAGGTAATGATAATTCACCAACTTGCGACTTCAGGTCAATTGCAGTTGCTCTTTTCAATTCCTAAGAAACTGCAGGGGCCAGTGGGAAATTCTGAGTTGTTACAGTCTTAATGGAAAGCCCCAGGTCAAAAGTGAAGACTTTTCTTCAGTTTAAAAGCTAATGTTGGCCTTAAGACAACTGTGAAATATGTTTGGAAATTGTTCCCACCAAATGTTTTCTGGAAAGAATTCCGGCTGCTAGCAATTGAAAGCCTAGTGATAGATTTAGCACCTCGGCCATGCTGAAGAAACATTGCAAAAGTTGTTCCGGCAAACACATTTTCTAGCAATGGGGAACTTGTTGTGGGCCACATGGGCATTCTGGCCAGGTTGTGGCTGTGAGGACATTCTCCAAGGGTTTCCGATCCTAAAACCTAATGCTTACTAAGAGCTTATGACCTCAGAGGCTCTGTCCTTAGTACTCCATAAGCACTGTCTCCTCCAATCCACACAGCAATGCTGTAAGTTGGGTATTATTATCATCATCCCCATTTCATAGTTGAGGAAACTGAGACACGGAGAGTTTCAGGTACATGCCCATGGCCACGGTATTGGGAACAAATGAAGCCAGGGTTTTTGTTTGTTTGTTCGTTTTTGTAGAGACGGAGTCTTGCTCTGTCGCCCAGGCTGGAGTGCAGTGGCATGATCTCGGCTCACCGCAACCTCCACCTCCCAGGTTCAAGCAATTCTCCTGCCTCAGCCTCCCAAACAGCTGGGACTACAAGTGCACACCGCCACGCCCAGCTAATTTGTTTTGTATTTTAATAGAGACGGGGTTTCACCGTGTTGCCCAGGCTGGTCACGAACTCCTGAGCTCAGGCAATCCACCTGCCTCGGCCTCCCAAAGTGCTAGGATTACAGGCATGAGCCACCATGCCCAGACGAAGCCAGGACCTGAGGTAGGTAACTTAGGATTTAGGACTCACACTCTCCGCCACTATGTGAAAATCTTTTGCCTTGATTAGCTTTGGAATTCACACTTCTCCAGAAGCCAGCCATTCACTGCAGAATAGCAGCCTCATGACAATAACAGAAAGAGATTTGAGAGCCCCTCAATTCAACTGGTAGCTGTCAGACATTTCCTCAGGCATCCTCTCATTCGTGGCATCCTAAGGATGATTCTAGTGGTAGACAACAGATCCTTGAACAGCAACAGCCCAGGCTGCAGGTTAGACTTTCCTAGTTGGCCATGTAGCCTGATGGCTTCTGGACTCTGTGTTCTCTTTTTGCTCCTGATCCAGTGCTCATTTTGAAAGTTACAGCCAGATTAATGAAAACAGGGATTGTCACACTTGCCCCATTAAAGGGCTAAAGACTACATAAAAACTGTTCTATGTTACCGCAGCGGTGGGGAGGGTATTGTCATGCAATGAATCCCTGAAATGAGGTTACTGGATGAAGTGCAGTAATTGCTGCTTTCCAGAACAGGGAAAAAAAAAAAGCTACCTCCCCAGCACTTCAAGCAAGTTCATTGAGAAAGCAGCCTCATGGTTTGAAGATAGCCTTGAAGATAAATGTCTGCACCCCATCTACGACCTATGTAGGCCTTTTCCAAATCATTTTGACATCACTCCCTCTGAATCTTAGAAGGCAAACACAGGAAGGGAAAGGGCAAAACATGGTGGAAAGAGATTTCGACATTGTTCAAGTGAAAGTATACAAGGGAACAGTTACTGGAGTCTAGGGTCAGGAGACAGTTGCTCTACCCAGCTGATAATCAGCTGTGCTTCTGTCCACGGAGCTCACGTCTATAAAACATTCTTATCCTCAGCAGGCCAGGGTTCAAATAAATCTTTCTCTGAAAGTAAAAAAGAGAAGCTAATCTTATTTTACACTGGCATGTGATTTATTTTGGGCACTCACAAAACGAATTGGACTCATGCTGAGTAGCCTAAAACACCATGAACATTCTAGAGGAGATTGGTGGAAAATGGTTAGTGTCCATGAACTTCAACCAACTAGATAATGTGAAGCGATCCCAGATGATTTATTAATATGCAATAATGCAGACTTGTTTGGCAATGAGAAAATACCACGGAGGCCAATGGGTGTGACCTTCAGCTTCAGCCGTTTTGTAAACAAGCGTTCTATGAGGTTTCATTTTATTTTCACACAGTTTGAGGATGGCTTTCTATCCACAGGGCAGTAAACGATTAACCAGAAGAGCTCCTTTTAACCAAATGAGTGTGAGGAACTCTGTGGTGGGCAATCTGGCAGCTTTTTTTTTTCTTTTTTCCCCAAGATAAAGAGATTTTAAAAAGCACAGCAACCTTTTTCTTGCTTTTATGAAACACTGTCTTATGTTTCCAGGCAGAAAAGCAATAACTTTCGAAAGGTCATGTGATGTCATTTCAGCAATGTAGAAAAAAAAAAAAAGAATCAACAACCAAAAAAGATAATGAACTTTGACAGCATGTTTTGTGTGTCTGTGTGTGTGTGTGTGTGTGTGTGTGTGTTTTAGATGGTGTGCTCGCTCTGTTGCCTAGGCTGGAGTGCAGTGGTGCAATCTTGGCTCACTGCCACCTCTGCTTCCCGAGTTCAAGTGAGTCTTCTGCCTCAGCCTCCTGAGTAGCAGGGACTACAGGTGCTCGCCACCATGCCCAGCTACTTTTTGTATTTTTAGTAGAGATGGGGGTTTCACTATATTGGCCAGCCTGGTCTCCAACTCCTGACCTCATGATCCACCTTCCTCAGCCTCCCAAAGTGCTGGGATTACAGGTGTCAGCCACAGTGCCCGGCCTGACAGCATGTTTTAAAGCAGAATAGAAGTATGTACACATACATGTGTAATTCTGAAAGGATTTCACTTTGAAATTTGATCACTGTAATGTCTTAATAAAGGCCACTTGTTCATGAAGGGCTAGATTAATCTTTGAGCTGTGTTATACAGGAAATCAAATCCTGGTCTATTACAGGAGACATCATTGACATCTTCCATGAGTGCAAACGTGGGCAGATAAAGAAAGAAGCAAATAAAGCCTTCTCCTCTTGCCAGGGAAAGGAGTTGGTTCATAAAAACACTGGATAAGGTCCTAATGTGCTTCTATAAGGCTTTAGAAGAGTTTCTATCTGCCTCGCCTCATAGGATCATGCCATGCCCCACACTGGGGACACTGAGTTTTTCTGGTTTGGAGAGCAGTGGTCCTCCACTGGAGGTGATTTTCTCCCCAAGGCAACTTTTGGTAATGTCTAGAGACATTTTTGGTTAGCACACTGGGAGCCCCCATGGTACTAGATAAACCAAACAGATGAATCTAGCATCACGAAGGTCCAGAAAATTAAATTGTCATCAGAATCATAGTATACAAAAGTCAGGCCAGGACCCATGTACCAAACCCAAGCAGGGTGTCTGACTACTAAAATAAAATATTTAAATATGACTTAGAGTCTCCCAATAATCAAAATACAAAATGTCCAGGTTAAAAGCAGAATAAATAATAAAGTTGGCAGATTACTCGTTGCAGCGTTGCTCACACTCATTTGGTTAAAAGGAATTATTCTGGATACAACTGAAAAGTAATAGTTACACCAAGAATCAGGGATATCACAACTTTAATGAAAACCAGATAATCACTGACACAGAGGTGAATCAGATACTGGAATTATCTGATAAAGATTTTAAGGCAGTTATTATAAAAATGCTTTAATGAACAATTATGAATTATTGAAACAAAAATAGAAAATGTCAGCAAAGAAATTGAAGTTATTTAAAAAGAACCAAGGGAAATTATAGAACTGAAAAATACAATAACAGAAATAAAAATTCACTGGATGAGCTCAATAATAGAATGGAGATGACAGAGGATAGAATCAAAGAACTTCAAAATAGATGAATAGAATTGACCCAATCTGAAAAACAGAGAGAAAATATCCTGAAACATAAATGAACAGACCTTCAAGGAACTGTAGGACAGTAAAAAAGATCAAAACTTCATATCCTTCGAGTCCCAGAAGGAGAGCAGAAAGTGAGTGGTAGTGAAAGTGTATTTAAAAAAAAGAAAAAAAAAAGTTGAAACCTCCCCAAACTTGGTAAAATACATAGACCTATAGATTTAAGAAGTGGAACAATCTTAAAATAGGAAAGCCGAAAGAAATCCATGCCTTGACACACCATAATTAAACTTCTGAAAACTAAAGATAAAATCTTGAAAGCAGCCAGAGCATAATGACACATTTACCACGGGGGAATACAAATTCAAATCCTAGCACATTTCTCCTCTGAAACCACAGAGGCTACAATAAGTGGCACAGCATTTCTTAAGTGCTGAAAGAAGGACTGTCAACAGTGAATTCTCTCTCTTACAAAACAGGAATACAAGGGAAATAAAGACATTCTCTGATGATGGTAAATTTAAAGGATTTGTTGCAAGCAGACCTACCTAAAGGAAGTGGAAAAGAAGCGACTCAAACTGAATGACAATGATCAAAGAAGGAAACCTGAAGCTTTGGGAAAGACGAAAGAACAATGTAAAAGTCAGGAATACAGTCAGGCAATAGACTAGCTCTTCTCAGGAATTTTAAAAATCATATTTAATGATTAGAACAAAAAATTATAACAGCATCTGAGAGTCAAGACTATGATGTTTAAAAGTGGGAAAAGATAAAGGGATTAAAACAGAAGTAAGGATTCCATACTTAATTTGAAGTGATAAAATGTCAATGCCAGTAGACTGTAATCAGTTACATTTGTATATTGTCACACCCAGAGCAACTGCTAAGAAAATTACACAAAAAGGTACATTCAAAAATACTATAAGTAAATCAACATGGAATCCTAAAAAGTGTTCATGTAACACACAGGAAGAAGAAAGGACCAGAGGCATACGAAGCAGAGGAAACAAAGAGAAAACCAATAATTAAACAGAAGACTTGAGCCCCAATAACAACTACTTTAAATGTAAATGGTTTAAATACACCAATTATAAGGCAAATATTGGCACAGTGGATAAAAAACAAAACAAACCCAAACAAACTGACTCAACTATATGCTATATACAAGTAACTCATTTTAATTTCAGTGAAATAAATAGGTTTAGTCAAAGGACTAAAAATACTCTGTAAGCATTAATTATTTTTTATAAAAGAAAGAATAGCTATATTAATATCAGATAAAGTAGATTTTATCCAAGCAAAGAAACTTCTAGAAACAAAGAGCAATGTTACATAATAGTAAAAGAATCAACCCACTCTAAGGGATAATTGGAAGGACAGCCGAGAAAGGAATGAGGCCCATAGACCCAAGTTCAGGCAAGCTGATTTGTTGTCAGTCCTGTCAGGCTATCTCCTGACAAAAGCAGAGGAGGCAGATCTGCTTACAGATTACCGCAGGGCTTTATAGGGCGAGGAACTGGGTCGGGGGAGGGGAACTGAGCTGGGTGTGTAGGAGGGCTAAGTCAGGGTGGGGGGAGCTGAGCTGGGTGTGCAGGAGGGCTGAGTCAGGGTGAGGGGGCTGAGTCGGGGGTGCAGGTGTCTTGACCGCATCCTGGAGATGTTTTTTGCCAGTTTTGTATGCAAGGTGAACAGACATGTTAACTGCATCCCGCAACTGCCTGGACCGTTACTGGAGGGGTCAATGAAGGGGGGGATTGTCTTTAGCCCAGGGGGAGCTGTGCAGAGGTCACAAAGGACTACATTGTAAGACCCATAGGAAGGGAGGGGAAACAGTCTGGTCGGGGTGACCCCAACATTCCAGCCTTTGCATAGATGATAGGAAAGGGGGCGCTTCAGGCCCCCGGGCTGCTTCAGGCTGAGAGGGGGCGGTAACTAGGAGAAAGGCTGGAAGGTGGTGTTGGTTTGGGTTTTGAAATTGTTGATACTCCTGGAGTAACATCATGTCGTATATGGTTCCATGGGTAAAGGCTTGGATATGATTCTGCCAAAACTGGGTGAAGAGGCGTATTAAGCAAGGCACAAAGATTAGGAGGAGAAAAAGGATTATAGTGGGTACAAGGAGAGGGAGTAGCCAGGGGGCCCAGGTGCTGAGAGACCAAGAGGGCTAAGAAGGCCGGGTAGAGGAGCTGCTTTCCCTGATCTTTTGGGCTCGATCTTTGAGTTTTTTTACTGCATCCTGAACTAAGCCTGACTGGTTAAAATAAAAGCAGCATTCTTCGTCTAGGAAAATGCAGAGTCCTCCTTTGTCAGCGGTAAGTAGGTCGAGACCTCTGAGATTTTCTAAGACAACAGCCACTAGGGAGTCTAGCTGAGCTTGTAAGGTGGATATGGAAGTTACAAGGTCATCTATACCATCTGAAAGGCCTTTTGATAAGGTTTTATGGTGACAAGAGGAGGTTGCGATTTCTGCTACTCCTGTGCCTGCAGCACTGTGATGCCTAGGCCTACAGGTAGTGGGATAAGCTATATGACCCGGCACCTGTGGTGTGAGAGTTGAGTATTTAAGGTTTGGAGGGGCAGGTTTTCTCCTGGAGCTATGTCTATTTTAGAGCTGAGGAAGACCAGTGTACAGGTGCCCATCCAATTGGTGGCGAGATAGAAGTAGGTGGAGGTGCTGCATAGAAAGAATACACCTTGGCTAGGGAGGCAGAATTGTAAATGTATGGCAAAAAGGGAATGTAAAAGATTGTTCTCTGAGTGCCAGGTGTGGAGGGAAGAGGCTAGAGCCACTCCGGTTAGGGGTTGAAGAGGGTGTGTTGAGGTGAGCTGGCTAGCTCCTACTGCTGAGTTTTCTAAGTGTAGAAAGAAGCGTTTTGTGTCAATAAGCAGTTCATTTGAAGGTGTGTTAGGCAGTGGGATTTCCGTGCATTCGGAAGTGGGGACAGGGTCTAGACAAGCGCTCCACCCTGCGATTTCTGAGCAGGGCCTGTGTCGGTTATTGCAGAATCCTGATGTTTTTCCCATGACTTGGGTCTGAGGGGGTTGGAAATTTTGAGAATTTGTGTGGGGTTTGTTACTGTTGTTTGGATGCCTGTTGGGGGAGTGAGTGTTAGGATATAGTTGCATAAGCTAGAGGAGAGGGTGCCCAGGGGGACTCCTGAGGAAAGTTCATGTTTTATGCATAGGGATGCGTGTTGGCTGAGTTTTAGTAAGTGCTCCTAAGATAACCTTGTGTTTTGAAGTATGTGCGGGAAGATTGAGTTTGCAACCTTTGAGTGCATTTACTCCTCTGAAACATTGGTAGTGGGGGTGGAGGGTTGTATTGGTGAGAACCCAGTGTTTGAGGGGAACTGGGAAGGCATCCTTTGATGTAGTTTCTGAGGGGTATACACAGAACCAGCAGGCCTTGGCCAGGGAGGGGTTAGTTTGATTGAGTATCGCATGTGCCTGTTGAATGGTGCGCTGAAGGTGGAGCGGTAGTGAGAAAAAGGAGGGGAGAACGAGTAGCTAGAGAGAGGGCAAGTGTAAAGGTAAAGAATTCCGCTTCATCTGGAGTGAATTCCTGTAAATCCCCTTGAAATAGAAGATCAGTGATCCAATCAAGGAATGCCGTGAGGGTGGGATGTTCTGGGTAGGACCATGAGATGTTTTCTGTGATGCAGTGAAGGAAGAGGGTAAAACGGCAGGACGGGCAAAGACAGGACATTTAGGAGGGGCAACTATTTGTTGGTGGCTGTTACACCGGCTATAAGCAGGATTATGAGGCAAAAGGTTACGGATATTGAGATTTTTTGTTTGAAACTCCACCCAGGAGGCAAGACAGTATATAGTCCTACGGCAAAGAGTAGAGTAAGTAGGGTGATTCCTGCAAGGGCAGCGTAATGGATGATTTCCATTAATAAGGGTTTGGATACTTAATGGTAAGGGGTGACAACTTATCTGTTATGGTTCATGGGGGAAGAGTGGGGTCTTCTGGGATGGGTGTTAAGACAGAGTCAAGTTGGTCTGAGAAGGGTGCTGGGGTATTTGCAAGGAATAGCTGGTTGGTTAGTTGGTGGCGGGTCAGCTCCAGAGGCCCTTTTTAACCTGGGAAGATGGTACCAAAAGTTGTGTCCTGAAAGTCTGGCTGCGATGGGGGTAGTGAGAAGGACTTGGACAGGGCCTTCCCCTCTTCAGTTTGAGACTCGTTGGAGTAAGAGTTTTTAGAAAGACGTATTCTCCTGGAAGAAGTGTTTGGTAGGTGAGGCCTTGGTGGGGTTTTGGGAGGGCCTGCTCAGCTTGTTCGTGGAGAATATGACAAATGAGGGAGAGTGTTGAGAGGTACTCTCCTAATTGAGAGTTAGGAGGGGGCCTCTTTTGTAAGAGGAAAGGGTGTCCATACATTAACTAAATGGACTGTGGAAGGAGGGAACTTTGGGACTGACTCTGATGCAAACCAGTGCTATGGGTAAAAGGGAGGTCCAAGGTTTTTTGACCTCAGACGTGAGTTTGATTAACTGAGTTTTGGGAATTCCATTTGCCTCCTCGACTTTTCCAGATGACTGGGGCTGGTGTGGGATATGGAGGCACCACTGAATGCCAAAGGATTGGGAGACTTGTTGGGTAATTTGGGAGATGAAGCTAGGTCCATTGTCTGATTGTATAGAGCGAGGGAGACCAAATCTAGGGATGATTTCTGTTATGAGAATTTGGGAGACTTCTGCAGCTTTTTCTGAAGGGTAGGAAATGCTTCTACTCCACCTGAAAAAGTGTCTATGAGGGTAAGAGGATATTTAGTTTTTTTGACGGGAGGCATGTGGGTGAAGTTTACTTGCCAGTGCTCCCCTGGGAGTGTTCCTCCGAGCTGTTGTGCAGGGATGAGGAGATGGCGGAGGATCCCTTGGGAGGAATATACGACAGTTTGAGGTTATGTCCTTTAGTGAGATGAATAGTTGGGGGGAGGAGAAATAAGGGCGAAGGAGTAGGTACAGAGGGTGTGCACCAATATGGAAGGACTGGTGAAGAGATGTTAGAATTTCCTTGCTTTGCTCTTGGGGAAGAACGAGCTTTTGATATTTGATTATCTAGTCCCCTTGAAGGGAGGCTCCTTGCTGTAGTATCGAAACTTTTCGGTGGGAGGCTATTTGGGTGGGACGGCTGGGGTGACAAGGAGGATGGGTGCAGGGAGAGGAGAAAGGGAGGCCTGTTTTGCTGCCTCATCAGCCTTCCTATTTCCTTTTGAGATTTCATCTGATCCTGCTTGATGTCCTCAACAGTGTACGACTCCTGCTTCACTTGGGAGGTGTGCGGCCTGAAGGAGTTGGTAAATAAGGGGCCGTTAGTAGTGGGGGTTCTTTTGGTGGTAAGGAACCCTGTCTCTTGCCAGATGGTGGCGTGGGAATGAAGAATGTGGTAGGCATACTTGGAGTCTGTGTATATGTTGACCTGTTTGTCTTTGGCGAGGGTTAGGGCTCTGGTGAGAGATATGAGTTCTGCCTTCTAGGACAAGGTTCCTTGGGAGTAGGAATTTAGCCTCAATTACATGGTTTAAGGTAACTACTGCGCACCTAGCAATTTTGGGAGAGCCAGGGGCTCCGGAAGATGAGCCGTCTGCGAATAGTTGGTCATCTGGGTTAGTGAGAGGCTCAGAGGATATGTTAGGGAAGTGTGGCTGCAGGTGATCCAGAATGTCAGTGCAAGAATGAGTAGGAGGGGAAGAGAATATTGGAACTAGGGATGCCGGCTTGGGGGGGCTCTTTTGGCAAGGCTGAATTTGGGATTTTCGATAAAGAGGGCATGGAGTGACTGAATTCAGGAAGGAGAGAGGGAGCTTAACGCCCGGGTGGAGAAAAGATCCTGTAAGTTGTGAGAGCTGTGGACGGTGGTGCGTTGGCCGAATGTTAGTTTTTTACTTTCCAGAGCTAAAACGCTGCTGCTAATGCTCTAAGACAGGTTGGCCACCCTCTGACAGTGTTGTCTGATGGTTTAGAGATATGCCACAGCGGCAAAGGAAGGAGGACTTCCCTTCTGTTGCCCTAAGACCCCGAGAGCTATTCCTTGGTTTTCGGCGGTATAGAGAATGAAGGGTTGGGAGATATCTTGTAAGGACAGGGCAGGTGCAGTGGCGAGAGCAGTTTGGAGTCTACGAAAAGTGGGAAGTATGTTGTGTGTGGGGCTTAGGGGTTCACTGAGAGGGCCTCTGGCTGCTTCATAGAGGGGCCGAGCCAGGAGGGCAAAGTTGAGAATCCATATCCTAAAGAAACCTGCCAGTCCTAAGAAAGAGAGAAGTTCATTTTTTGAGGAAGGCAGAGGCAAGCTGTTTCTTAAGGTTGCTTGTGCTGGGGTCATGGCTCGGGCCCTGGGGGAGAGTTGGACTCCTACGTATGTTACTGTTGGGGTAGACAGTTTGGCAAACAACAAATCTCTATTAGCATTTGGAATTTACCTTCTACCATGAATAGTGCTGAGGGCACAGAGATGTATCAGACACCCCTGGAAGAGCTCATAGTGATTGGCAGCATCAGTGAGGGTTTCAACAGGAAAAGGCAGTTTCCTCAGCTGAGAGTTTAATGATGGGACATTACCCCAAGGATGGGCAAAGGTAAGACAGTTCTGTAAGAACTTGGACGTACAGATCAGCTGTAAACATAACGAGCCATCTCAGATGGACTCTGTGCAGATTATTAGGGTAGGTGGAACAAGTACAAGTCCCGCCAACTTAACTTGTCTTCAAGCTTAACATTTGAGAGCTATATTGGTTAGCTGTTTGTTTAGCAACAGCAGCTGGAGAACCCCTCTCTTGTGTCAAAATGAAACCACACATCAGCAGACTTGTTCACCATCATCTCAAGAACTCTGTGCCCTATGTCCCTATTTCCTGCTCATCACTGCTCGACCTGCAGACGTCACCTAGGAGTGTCGTCCGACCCCTCCTGCTGCAGCTGGCGCCATGATATGTGTGGGTATGTGTGAATCTATGTGGGGTTGGGGCATTTCTTCAGAGGCCAGCCCTGGTCAGTTGCTCCCTTAGTTCAGTTAGCGTCTCAGCTTTGGGAAATGAGATAGTCACTGTTGCAGGTTCCTTGAACCCCATTTCATACTGAAGGAAATTAACACCCCAGTGAGGCTGATGGCTGGTCAGCTCCAGGTCCTGAAGCATGTACAAGCTTGGACTCAAGCCCATGTGCCCTGACTCTCTGTGTTTTGTACCTCATCCCTTGGTGACTGGATAAGAAATGGGTTATATCTCTACCAGGAAAAACTGTTATTTGTGCCGGTGGCCATGACTACTTTACCGTGGGACTCCCTTCATCCTTATCCTCTCCTACATGGTGTCTGGAGCTTCCCATGACTTACTCAATGCATTAATCGTTAGCTCAATCTTCCATATATTTAGAATGACAGAATAATGTGCAGGATAATTTAAGCTCCATTAGTACTTTATGCATACCTCTATTATAGTACTTATCACATCGTGTGCTAATTTTTTGTGTACATACCTGTCTCTGCCACTTGGCAGTGAGTTCCTCCGGGGCTCAGGCTGTCTTACTTATTTCTGTATTCCACCTCCTCCCCACAACCCAGCAGCTGAACACGTTGAACACAGTAGGTTTTTAATGAATGAGCCGGCTTTAGGGTAAGACTCAGTAGACTGGTACACCTGGTATTCCACATATTCATTTATTCAGCAAATATTTTCATAACTGTTACTATTTTTTAAATTGCCAAGTAAAAATTGTATACATTTGTGGTGTGCAACGTGATGTTTTGAAATATGTATGCATTGTGGAATGGCTAACTCAAGCTAATTAACACATGCATTACCTCACATACTTATCCTCTTTTTGCAGTGATAATACTAAATACCTTTTTATTTTTTCCCCACAAGGTCTGGTTCCATTGTCCAGGCTGGAGTACAGTGGTGTGATGCCAGCTCACTGCAACCTCCACCTCCCACACTCAAGCAATCCTCCCACCTCAGCCTCCCAAGTAGCTGGGACTACAGGTGCGCATCACCACACTCGGCTAATTTTTGTGTTTTTAGTAGAGATGGGGTCTTGCTATGTTGCCCAGGCTGGTCTCAAGCTCCTGGGTTCAAGTGATCTGCCCACCTCAGCCTCTCAAAGTGCTGAGATTACAGGTGTGAGCCACCATGCCTGGCCGAAAATACTTATTCTACTCTGTTAGCAATTTTCAAGCATACGATACATTGTTATTAATTATAGTCACCATGTTGTACAATATATCTCTTACACTTATTCTTCCTGTCTAACTGAAATTGTATATCCTTTGACCAACTTTCCCCAACCTCCACTCCCACCTCCGCCCCAGGCCTCTGGTGACCTCCATTCTACTCTCTGTTTCTTTAAATTGCACATATAAGTGAGGTCAAGTAGTATTTATCTTTCTGTGCCTGGCCTATTTCACTTAACATAATACCCTCCAGGTCCATCTATGTTGTCACAAATAGAAGCTTCTTCTCTCTGAAGACTAAGTATTATTCCACTGTATATCTGTACCATACTTTCTTCATTCATTTATCCATGGATGAATGTTGGGGTCCGCGTGTTTCCTAAACAAAGGAATGAACACACAAGAAAACACAAGACAAGACAAACATGGCGGCCGCCCCGAACGACACGCTCCGCTTTATTTTATACAGTCGTTTGTGGAGTGTTACCAAGTCACAAGACACATTATTGTTTTTCTGACCTTTCCTTGACCTTCTGGATTTTCAAGATGTTTACACATAAACAAGCCTCCCAGGTCTGCTGTTTGCAGCTGGCTCCTTTGTCCTCCCAGTTTGCAAAGAAGGAACGCCCTGCTTCATTTGCAAGAGCAGGACTTATCAGGAATGTCTCATTTTCGAGCACGTAGTCCTCTACAGATGAACACTTACGGTGAGTCCCTGTCATGACTGTTGTAAATAAGAATGTTGCAATGACTGTGGTAGTGCAGGTGTTTCTTTGACATACAGATTCATTTTCCTTTGGATATATACCCAGTGGTGGGATTGCTGGATGATATTATATGTCTATTTTTAATTTACTGAGGAAGTTTCATACCATTTTCCATAATATCTGTGCTAATTTATTTCCCACCATCAGTTATATCAGAATTTTCTTTTCTCCACATCTTTGCCAACACTTTTCTTCTTTCTTTCTTTCTTTTTTTCTTTCTTTCTCTCTTTCTTTTTTTAACAGCCATTCTGACAGGTGTAAGGCAATATACCTCATTGTGGTTTTAATTTGCATTTCCTTGATATTTAGTGATGTCGAACATTTTTTATCTATCTATTGGCCATTTGTATGTCATCTTTTGATGTCTATTCGGGTGTCTTGCCCATTTTTAAAATTGGGTTATTTGTTTTCTTATTCAGTAGATATTTATTAAGTACTTACTGTGTGTCCAGCACTATGCTAACCTCTAGGAATTCAAACGCATTATATGTGAAAGCTAGGAGATAATGACATATAAAACAGACTAACTCTTAGTCATTATGCAATATGCAGGGATACATAGCAGGTTAAAGAAGACAGGAGGGGGCTATTTAAGATGGCCAGGTTGCGGTGGCTGTCAAGGAAGGGTTTCTGGAGAAGGAAGCTGCTGAGCTGCATTTTAAATGAGGGTTATGACATAACCAGTCAAAGATATGTTGAGAGGAGGCATCACGGAGAGGAGACAGTAGGAGTAAAAGGCGCTGGTATGTGACATAGCCAGGTGTGGGTGAGAAGCTCTGTCAATGCAGTGTTGTTGGAGTGACATCGAATGTGGGATGCAACACGAGGCTGGAGAGAGACAGCGGGGAGTGGGCAGGTTATTAAAAGCTATGAAACTTGGATGTAATGCTGTAGGTGATGCTGATGTAGTAAAGGGACATGAGCTGGTGGGGGATGTGGCATTTCAGAGAGAATCACTCACTGACCTTGTGAAAAACAGAGCTAGGGCATCAAACTAGATTCAGGAAAACCAGCTAGGAGACACTTGCTATGGTGGTGGCAAGAGATGGTGGCCACTTGAATGAGGGCAGTTGTAGAAGGGATGGAAAGAAAGGGACTGATTTGACCCTGATGTGGGAAATGAACTAGGCAGGATTTGGTGGTTAATTGGATTTGAGGAGTAAAAAAGAGGGAGGACACGGTAAGCTCTCAGGTCGATGGTGAGGCCACGGTCACAAGACAGAGACTAGAGAAGAAAAGCCTGGCTTGGCGGAAGGCAGTGAACTCGTTTTAGACATATGGAGTTGGAGGTGTGGCTGTCTCCTTCAGGAGATTCCGACAGGTAGTCAAAGATGTGTTTTAAGCTTGGTGGGGATAGGGAGAGGGCCTGGACTAGAGGTATAAAATATGTGGTCATAAACTAGAAGGCAGTGGTAGAAATGATGATCATGGATAAAATCACTAGGGTGAGTATGTGTTGGGAAACGAACGGTGAGCCGGACCAGCTCTCTGGGGAATGCCAATACAGAAGAGGCTGGTGGAAGAGCTCATGAAACAGGGTGAGAAGGATAGTAAGAGCATATTGGGAGAATAAGCCTTGCTCACACGTGGCTTCCTCAGGCCTAGCTTCCCTGATGCCCTACCCACACCAGGTCTGACACTGCAGTCCCCTCTAATAAGTCCTCTGTGTTTGTTCTTCACAGGAGTTGCCATAATTATAAATCAACACCTGTTTTTGTTGTTGCTTAATGTCCGTCTTTCCTGCTAGAATATAAGCTCCATGAGGGCAGCGATTGCATCTCTCTTCTTCCTCAGGGAATCCTCAGGGCCTCGCAGGTGCCTGGCAAATAGTTGTTGCTTAATCAGTATTTGTGAAATTAAAGAATCATGTTGCAGACTCCCAGTGGGTAGAGAGTTTCAAAGAAAGTCACTCTTAGTAACCAAGTAGCCTGTGTCATATCCAAATCAAATTATGAAATATGCGTATTTTTAAATGTTTAAAATTTCCTTTGTAAAATAGTAAAATTTTTGAACAATTCCCTCCCACTTCTCCTGGATATGATGTGAAGCCTCCAGATACTTGGAGAGAGGAAAAGGCAGACAAACAGCACATTTAGTATGTATTAGTTTGTAATGTGTAGCTAAGAGACGACATTCATTGCTCTCCAAAGCTCCACCTCTGGTCTCATGGTGGGGGACGGATGGTCAGGCTGCGTCATGAAAATGGATCTGGTTATTCAACCAGGAACACAAATTATCATGTGAATATGGTTGCAATGTAAATTTTTCCTTGGCCACAATTTTGTGAAAAGTTTTATAAGAAAAGGCAGATGTTGAATTAAGAAATAGTTTTATTTCTTAATTCATAATCCTTAATTCATAACATAATCCTTATATACATGTATTACATGTAATGATTAAATCCTTATATACATATATTACATGTTATTTATTAAAATAATACCATTTTATTAAATTATTATTAATATGTATTAAAATGATATTACATGTTATTAAATCCTGATATACATGTGTTATATGTTATTATTTATTAAAATGCTAACAATTCACTGGATCCCAATGTAAAACAGTAAAACTCTTACAAATAAATTTAAACAATTGTATCAGTATTTATGACAGGCCTCATCTGTGAGCATTGAGGCTGACACAAAGGAAAAATCCATCTAGGTGGTGAAGGGCCAGTGTCCAGGTTCGGGCACACACATTTCAAAGATTCGGGTCTTTGTCTTCCCCTCCTTTCCTACTTTCACCTCAATCATTACCCATCTGCAGACTTAGGCTTGAAATTTGTTTTGTATAAAGGAATAAGACCTCTAAACAATGGTGTCTAAAATGAAAACACTCTTGGAGACATTCATTCATTCATATGTGCACCACCAAGTTTCAAAACATACTGATCCTTTTCCGAGATAATTTTCTGATGGGAGGAGAAAATAATAAAAGGAACTCTGTAGGGAGGAGAAATATCAAAGTGGGAGTCTGAGAGTGTACACAGCAACATTGTTCCTTTGTAGGCAGGTACACTGGTTGTATTGGGGTTCTCTAGAGGGACAGAACTAATAGGATGTATGTATATAAGAAAGGGAATTTATGTAGGAGAATTGACACACAATCACAACAACAGGCCGTCTATAAGTTGAGGAGCAAGAAAGCCAGTGGTGGATCAGTCCGAGTCTCAAAACCTCAAAATTAGGGAAGCCAGCAGTGCAGCCTCCAGTTCGTGACCAAAGGCCCGAAAGTCCCTGGCAAACCACTGGTATACGTCTAGGAGTCCAAAAGCTGAAGAACTTGGAGTCTGATGTTCGAGGGCGGGAAGCATCCTGCGAGCACAGGAGAAAGATGAAGTCCGGAAGACTCAGCAAGTCTAGTCCTTCCACGTTCCTCTGCCTGCTTTATCCTAGCCACGCTGGCAGCTGATTAGATGGTGCCCACCCAGACTGAGGGTGGATTTGCTTCTCCTAATCCATTGACTCAAATGTTAATCTGCTTTGGCAACACCCTCATAGGCACACCCAGGGGCAATACTTTGCATCCTTCAATCCAATCAAGTTGACACTCAGTATGAACCATCATACTGAGTTCAGATGGCAGCTCTGCCTCTTGCAAAGTGTTGAACACATCCTTTTAGCAGACCGGACTTCAATGTCCTCATCTGAAAATGTACTTAATACATAATAGCACTGACCTCATAGTGTTATTTAGAGTGTTAATCAGCTAATATGTGTAAAACAACTGGAACAATGCTTAGCAAACAGTAAGTACTGTAAAAGTATTAGCTTCTGTTACTATTTGCAATTTAGCCCAGGCTGTGGAGTTTTGTACAGAGTTTTATGTACCCATTTCCCAGATCACCCTGTCCCTTGAGAATGGTTTGCTATGGTCTATGTTTGTGTTCCTGCAAATTCCTGTGTTGAAATCCTAACGCCCAGGGTGATGGCATTAGGAGAGGGGAGCTTTGGGAGGTGATTAGGTCATGAGGGCAGAGTCTTCATGAATGGGATTAGTGGCTTATAAAACAGGCCCCAGGGAGCTTGTTTGCCCCTTCTACCACATGAGGACTCAGACAGAAGGCACTATTTATGAACCAGGAAAACGACCCACATTAAACACCATGCACTCTGTCAGCACCTTGATGTTGGACTTCCAGCCTTCAGAAGTGAGAAATAAATTTCTGCGGTTTCCAGGCTTCCCAGTTTACAGTATATTGTTATAGCAGCCCCAATAGATGAAAAAAAACATGGTTGCAATGCAGACCTCCATGGCGGGCTCAGGTTTGCTCTCCTCCCATCTCCCATTCCTGATGTTGGGAGTCTGTTGACTCTTAGGAGGTGGGTTTGTTTATGTTTTGTCCTCCTTGTCCAGCCTACAGTTCTTTCTGCTAGTACTTTTAAGCCCTGGTTAAGTCATTAAAAAGCACCAATTACAGACTTACATAACTGTGTCAGGAGCATTTCTCTGAGGGATTTGCTCACCCCTCAGAGTCAGTTGCCCAGGGAAACAAGCTGGCGATGTCACAAGGCATCCACTTCTAGTTCTTCCTCAGTTCCCTTCTGTGGAGCCTGAGTCAGAGCCCAGTCCTGCACGCTGACTCGCCCAGCCATGTCTCATCCTAATCATGGCGGAGCAGGAACTCTTACCCTCTCCCAGCAACATCTAAAGTCAGGTATGTTGGTGTGGTAGCCACAGTACCGATCGCCTCCTAAGCTGCTTCTTCCCTCCCAGGGCACAAAAATGCCTATGCAAATGGAGTTTCTGGGACAGCCCTAGGTTACTCTATACTCCAGGGTATAGATACAAAACAGAAAGAAAGAAAGAAAGAAAGAGAGAAAGAGAGAAAGAGAGAAAGAGAGAGAGAGAGAGAGAGAGAAAGAGGGAAAGAAGAGAGAAAGAGAGGAAGGAAGGAAGGAAGGAAGGAAGGAAGGAAGGAAGGAAGGAAGGAAGGAAGGGGAAGGGAAGGAAGGCAAGAAGGAAGGGAAAGAAAGAAAAGAAACCGTTGGAACTGCTCCCTGGGGGATCAAAGGTTGTTGCAGACTTTCTAGAATCTCAGAGACCTGAGGAGCAAAATTACAACACACTTTTCCTTTCTACTGTTCATGCCCTAAGCACACCCGTGATCTGGTTTATCAACCTGCTCCTCCTTTTCTCAAGAGATAAGGTTGCAACTTCCTTGTTATATGCAAATGAAAAGAAAAGAGAATACAGCCGTGGCAGTATTTTGTTAGATTTTCCTACTATTTCATGATTACTTCATTTAACCATGCCCCTGCCCCAGGGCCCTAGTCAAACGGTACAATGTGCAGCTCTTGCATTGATTGCTACCTGCCGTTCTCAAAACCCACATGTTGTATTTTATGCAAATCTACAGATTATCTATCATTATCTAAATGCAGGCATCTGAAAAACAGCAGTAATCCTGTCTCTGAAGTTTATCAGGAAAGGAGCTTAAAACAGAACCAAATTCAGCCAGTGTTGGAACTCTCAGTCCCAGAGGGGTGTGGTTTCTAGCTCACTGGCATGCTGTTGGACTTCAGCTGTGACCCACAGAAGGACGCCAGCAACTACTCAAGACATTCACCGTGCGCCAGTCAGCGCTAGCCATGACGAAGACTTCTACATGCATATACCACTTCCTTGTTCTGAGCTGGTATACTTTCCTCAATTATTACATCTCACAGGAAGGAAAAGACGAGGTGAAACCCAAAATCTTTGCAAATGGTGCAAGGTGGAAATACATGACGCTGCTTAATCTGGTAAGTCCATATGGCCATACCAGGAACTGATCCATTTCTCTAGAATATCAGTGCTGCTACACATAACATCTTTGGATTTGATTAAATACACAATTTTGTTATTTGTCTTCCTTCTTCACCATTCGTGAGTTTTGGGTTTTTCGTTTACTTAACAATTTACTCTGATAAACCCAGTTTGGAAATTATCTATAGTTACATTTTTGTGCTTTCTCATTGTTAAATGCTCTCTTGAAAAAAAAAAAAAATCTCATCTTGGAGCTCTTTTCAGATGTGCTCAAAATTGGGGACCATGCTAATGGTTTCACCATGGGATTAACCACAAATGCAGGAGGCATTTTGAACTTTGCTTGGGGAAGTCTGTGAAGAGAAGGCAGAGTGGCGTATGTTGTGTAGGAAGTGTAATTTCCAATGAAGGAATAATGCCATTTTACAGCACACACAGACTAACAGATTTATCTAAGAAAAGCAAACACATTTTGCCATGTTCAGCTCCCACCTCAATTTTTTATAGGTTCAGGCTCCATCTTAAAGGACAAATCACCCAACCGAATGGCAAATACACATTTTCAACTATTTAAAAACCAAGCTTATGACTTAATCCTTTCTTGTCTTCCTAACCCGGCTGACTGCATTCTGATGAAGTGTGAATGAATGGGAGAAAAGCGGATTACAAAAAATATTTGAGAAATACGAAAAAAAAAAAATACTTTTAAAGTTAAAAACTAAGAATGGGGAATCATTTGGGGATGTGAATTAATATTTGAGGTTTTTGACTAAAATCTTGGGTGTCACATAAACATCTGTTTTCAGAATCATAATCCTCATTTGACAAGCGGAGAATGTATGTGGTCAGAAACTGTGACACTCTGAAACGCTAAGGAGGTGGAAGTGGAGAGAGTTAAAATCAAAGAGGCCCGAAGGGGCTGCTTCCTCCTCACTGGCTGGTTAGTGGCCTCTTGATTTTGGCCTGAAAAATTGGAACCCTGAACACAACTCTAGTGTGTTTGAATATTTCAAGGTGACTGCCTGTTTCAATCATGGAATTTTATGAAAAAAAAAAAAAAAAACAGAAACAAAACAAAAAATGTTTTTTGCAGAACTAGGAGTACCACAGTAAACAACAACAATAACAAAAAACCACACACACATCCTTAATTTTTGTGTCTCTATTGGCTTTCTGTGAAAAACAGTCAACTAGAAGAGACATGTGTCTATAGTCAGGACTGACTTTCTCATCAAATCCAATTCCAGTATGAATGTCCTGCCTCACACTATGTGCGGCTAAGAATAGATTTATCACCACACTCATTAACCAGCTCCCTTACTTCTTTGTATACACACACACACACACACACACACATACGCAACTGATCCTGACTTTTTTTTTGGTTTTGTTTTCTTAAGATGGAGTCTTGCTCTGTTGCCCAGGCTGGAGTGCAGTGATGCAATGTTGGCTTACTGCAAGCTCCGCCTCCCAGGTTCACGCCATTTTCCTGCCTCAGCCTCCCAAGTAGCTGAGACTACAGGCGCCTGCTACCACACCTAGCTAATTTTTTTTTTAGTAGAGACGAGGTTTCACCATGTTAACCAGGATAGTCTTGATCTCCTGACCTCATGATCCTCCCTGCCTCGGCCTCCCAAAGTGATGGGATTACAGGCGTGAACCACCACACCCGGCCTGATCCTGGCTTTCTAATTCTAGCTCACCTACATTTCCAAGAGCCCTCATTTTCCAAGAGTGAGAAAAGTCTCTTATCTTGTCAATGATACTATCATTTCCTGGTGTTAATCCCAATGTTGCTTCCCTAATTGATCCGCTACCAAATCCTATTAGTTTCTCCTTTTACTAAGTTCATCCTTTCTTCTTCAACTTTACTGTCTCTCTCATTCCAGGCTCATATTAAGCCTACCCGGATGACCATATCATCTCTTTACTGTCCTTTCACGGTCCAATCCAGCCACTCAGATTCCAAATTAATCTTCTCAAAGCACTGGTTTTGGTTTGTGTTTTATACCATGACCTGGATGGAAGCGTGGGGTCTGCCGCTCGGGAAACGTCAGTGGCTTCCTCCTGCCTCATGGACCCAATGTCATACTCCCATTCAAGAGCTCACCTGCCCAACCAGCCTTCAGGTTCCCTCTCCCCGGGAGGCTGGTCTCTTCTGCACTAGGGACTGCATCTCACTAGTATTGGTCCCTGGGCTTCCTGCTGTCATTTCTCTGCCCAGTGTTCTCTCTATCCTTAGAAAAAAGGCCTATTTACCCCTCTCCACCACATTGCTTCTTTCATAGAACTTTGGGAATCACACATACTCCCCCCAGATCTTTGCTGACCAACTCTAGCCCAAATTTCCTTTTCCTTTCTCTGATTTTCACAGCATCTCTCAGTCTCTGCTGATTCATGTACAGTATTGTTTTCTAATTCCCTCTCTCCCTGCCATGTGAGTCTTAACATTCCAATCAAACTTTGGCTCCAAAACAGAAGTATTTTTCTCCTAGGTCCTTGCCAACCCTAACCGTCTGTATTTCTACCTTAAATTCAGCACAGTGGCTGGCACAGGATACCTACATATTAAAAAGCTGCAACTTGGTACGTTGACGTGACCTCAGCCTTTCTGCATCATCGAGCAGTCCCTCTCTTCTGGTATTTTCTGGCCCTCATAAGTAAGCTGAGGGGGCTTACCTGTGGTGATTTTCTTTCTGAGCTCCGTTAGGAGTCATCTTGAAAGTGCGACCTAATGAAATGCTTCCTAACTGGTGAAGATGGGTTGAGTGTATTTCAGAGGATCCATTTAATGTAGATTTCAAATATGTTGCTTGAGGTGAAATATTGGACCTGAAAATGTCTGGCTCTCGAGATCTCAAGGGCTGATTAATGGTTGTGTTTCCTAATGATTAATTAGTGTTCATTCGTGACTAATTAATTGGTGGTTGTGTTTATTAAGTCATAAAGGTCTCACAACTTGCTCTCACATTCTTCTATTTATTTTACCTCAGCTTGGGGAAGTTAGTATCCAATCCTGCTTACCGGGAAATTTACACACCTCCTTGTAAACGGCTTGAATTTCTAATTGGCTGAGTATCAGTTGTGTCCCCTTCATAAGAGCAAAGCCCCCTTTGGTGCCAGCTGACATTGTGAACATTGCCCCAGTTCCCCTTGAAGCTATCCCAGGGGACTGGAAGGGGAGGCAGACAGGAGATGCACTGAGCTACTCCCCTGGGGTTGGTGGTAGTAGCTAAGGTGCCACTGGGAATTGGTCAGGGTGACCCATTTCTGACTAAGGTAGGAGAGGACAGATAGGAGTCTCTGCCTAATAAGGGAGCAACTGAATTCTGAAGGGGCCACTGATTTCCCTGCTGGGAGGGAGAGGCGGTATTTCACAATGGTTACAATTAGGATCTCTGGGATGGTACCTCAGTCCTGCTGCTTACTGGCCCTGAGACCCTGGGCTAGACACTTCTTTGTGTCTTTCATTTCCACATCTGTCAAATAGAAATAAAAATAGTACCTAACCATAGGGTAGCCATGGGGGAGAAATGATCCGACAGGTGGGAAGCACTCAGAATGGCATCAGCATGGTGTTAGGCGGCGGACAAAGGGGAGGATGGGGAGGTCATGGTGAACTTCTCTGGGTAGAGAAGGTGATGCAGGGGGTGACTTAGAACATCAGTCTCCTCACTGAGCACCTAGGTTGGCGGGAGGTGGAGGCCAGCAGGAGTCATCCACCCCCTTCCTCTTCATAGCTCCTGTTTCTGCCTCCCCGAGCTGCATGCCCCATCTTCCCAGCTGGAGAAGGTCACTGTCAAGCCACTGCCCTCCCTGTTGTAGCTGCCCACAGGCACCAGGCAGTCCTGGTGGTAGAGTCTGCAGGCTCCAGCAGCCAGCCACGCAGAATGGGGAACCCCAGAGGCTGGGTGTGAGACCAAGGCAGTGCCACGGCTGTCCTCAAGCTGCTCAAGTTGGCTCAGATCATCCAGTGCCTGAGTCCTCCACAAATGCTGTGTCTCTTGCTCTCTGTCCACCCCAGTTCCATCCAGGGACTGTCCCTAATCCCAAGGAATACGAGCTAGGGGGTTTAGGGCAAGGCTCAGCAGCCACAGCTTGGCTCACAGAATTCATTCAGTTTAATAGGATTTCCTCTTTTTAAAGACAAACTTCCTTCTGAAACATTGTTAGAGGTGGGGCCACATAACTGGGATCTCCAGGGGAGATTCTGAGTGGGTCCCTCCCTCCTCACGCCCCCAACACCCCCTTCAACAACAGAAGCATGACCTTTCCCTCCCTTTTCATAAGTTGCCCAAGCCCCAGGCAGCTCCATCGTCATCACCCTCAACTTCTCATGATGACAACAGTGGCAATACCATATAGGTCCTTGGGGATGCTGGCCTAGGGCTGGGGGAACAGAGGACGTGGGAGGCCTCTGTGGGTCTAAACTCCAAGGCAGCCTGTGAACAGTGAGAAGATGGGGTTGAATTTACAGTATGGCACCTGCTTCAACACTTGGGGGACCAACCTTAAGAAATCTATGGCAATATTTATTTATTTATTTATTTATTTATTTATTTATTTATTTATTTATTTTTGAGACAGATTCTTACTCTGTTCCCCCAGGCTGGAGTGCAGTGGCACGATCTCGGCTCACTGCAACCTCTGCCTCCCGGATTCAAGCAATTCTCTTGCCTCAGCCTCCTAAGTAGCTAGGACTACAGGCATGCGCCACCGCGCCTGGCTAATTTTTTTTTTTTTTTTTTGTATTTTTTTTTTTTTTGTATTTTAGTAGAGATAGGGTTGCACCATGTTGGCCAGGCTGGTCTCGAACTCCTGACCTTGTGATCTGCCTGCCTTGGCTTCCCAAAGTGATGGGATTACAGGTGTGAGTCACTGCCACCAGCCCCTATGGCACTCTTCAGCTCCACAGAGTCAAATACACTTAACTATTTCTGCCTCACAAAGATGCACTTCGATAGCTGAAAGGGTAAGGATTGATAGAACTATGTGATAGTCACCACCAGCACCCAAAATAAAGCAGCTGTAAGTTATTGAGCAACTATGACAGCATTTTGGTAGGTTCTTTGGACACAGTATAGAGATAAGTGATTGAAGGCCTGGCTTCTGAAGCCAGAACACTGGCTGTGCTCACATGCTGTGTGATTTTGAGTGAGTTGCCTAACTTCTCTGTGCCTCAGTTTTCTCATGTGTAGTGGATACTCTGATAAGGCACCCAGATCCTCATACCTCCCCAGCACTGAGATACTCAGTCCACAGCTCTCAGAAGGAGCGTTCGCTGCCGATGGTGCAAAGCTGAGATCCCCTCCCAGAATTGCCCTCAGCAGAAGGGAGCTGCCTTGACCAAGGTTTAGGCCCCTCCCTGGGGTTGCTGCCTGCGATAACTGGCATCCAATATGGGATGCAAAGGCTGCACTCCAGGACAGCTCTGAAGGAGAAGCTCAGCTCAGAGCTCCTCAAGGGATCCGCTGATTCCATGCAACTGCACAGCACTGAGCCTCCCCACTTCAATCCTGCTCCCGTTTTCCCTCTCGTGGACGTCCGAGAGCATTCCCCGGTGAACATCCTGCAGGCACATCTCAGAATCTCAGATTGTTTCCCACGGAACGTGACCTGCATCATGTAAAATACCAAACCTACAGAAAAGGTTTCTCTCTCTCCTCTTCCTCCTCCTTCTCCTTCTCGATCATCTTCTTCCACTTCTTCTTTTCCTAATTCCAGAGAAAGACGTTAACGCAGAGCTTTCCCAGGCCTGTA
The DNA here is from genome assembly GCF_002776525.5 of Piliocolobus tephrosceles. Taxonomy (NCBI): domain Eukaryota; kingdom Metazoa; phylum Chordata; class Mammalia; order Primates; family Cercopithecidae; genus Piliocolobus; species Piliocolobus tephrosceles. The sequence goes on from NC_045438.1 coordinate 156,627,261, forward strand.
TTATGTTCTGGTACCTAACCGACAGTTTCTGGTACGTAACTGACATTCCGTGAATGTCGGTGGAATGAGCGAATGACCAGAACATGGTTCTAACAGGCATGAGCCCCTTTCTAGGGAGGCCATTCCATCATGAAGGTATTTTACCCCACAGCCACCCGACTGCTGTACTGAAGCCCATTGTCCTCAGCTATGAAACACTGGCCAAGCATTCTGGTACTTCTTTCCAACCTGTCCCTCGATACTCTTGGTCTCGTTTTTCTCTTCATTATTCCAAACTGTGTTCTGCACATTCTTTCTCCTCCTGTGTTCTTTATTTCATCCTTTAATCTCAGTTTCTTAAGTTAAATGTGCATGAATGATGATGGAAATCGTATATTCCATACGAATACAGATATACTTGGCACAGTACCTGCTCCAAACACAACCACCGCCATTATATAAAGGGCTCATCACAGCCCCCAATTGCTGTTTTCTTCTGGTGTAGTCTCCCACTGCAAATTCTTGCGTCATTTCAAAGGAGAGAAATAAGAAAGTCCCGCCTGGCTGAGTCAGGCACAGTCCTGAGTTCAGTGTTGGATTACTTGACTCATCCAATAAGACTTGTAATGTCTTGCTCAGGAAACTTGTGGAATCTCCCTCCCTGGAATTACTTTTTAAATAGAACAAATTCTCATTTCCTAAGGTAGTTTGAAGAGAGGAGGCTCTGGCTTAAAGGGAAGAGAATAAGCTTGATGACTTAGAAAGGCTAAGCTTCCACAATTTGAAGATTTTTGTGGGTTTGTGAAGACACACGAATGTAAAAACTAAATATCCTTTAACTGCAGTTTTTTGAATTGCATTAGTTATTTAAAAGTGTCAATTCAGCTTTGTCGCAGGTGTTAGTTTGTCAGCCAGCAACAGAAACAAAAGACAGCTAACGAACTCAGAGCAGCGGCATTTCAGGAAAAGGCACAGAACACGCAGTGGGAACAGAATTAGGGAAGAGCCAGGAGAAAGGATAAATCAGGGAGCAGCAGCTCTGAAATAAACTTTGACTAAGTAGATGCCGTTACGTCTGGGCTTTTCTGGGTGCCAAAATAGTTGTGAAATGTAAATGATAGTAATTTTGTTGTAAGAGTCTTAAAAGAAGATCAATTGTGGTGGTCATCTTTTAATGCTACTGTATAGTTTCCTAGAGCTGCCATAACAAAGTACCATGGGCTGGGCTTACACAACAGAAATTGATTTTCTCATAGCTCTGGAGGCTGGAATTTGAAGATGTGGCCAAGGTCGGTTTCTCCTGAGGCCTCTGTCCTTGGCTTGCAGATGGCCACCTTCTCCCTGTGTCCTCACGTGGTCTTCCCTCTGTGTGTGTCCATAGTCCTCATCTCCTTTTCTGATAAGGACACCAGTCATAGTGAATTAGGGTGCACCATCATGACCTCATTTTAACTTCATCACTGCTTTAATACAGTCATATTCTGAGGTCCTAGAGGTTGGGATTTCGACATATGAATTTGGTGGTGGTTGGTGGGGGACATAACTCAGCCCGTAACAGCTAACATTGCCTCCCGGATCGCTCCGTCTGTCATCACGAGTCAAGCTCATCCTGAGTTTTATAAACATTGCATCGTCCTTGGAGGATGAGCAGACCATTCTGGTGGGATGGGCTGATGCACACCTGTCCCTGCTGCCCTCCTGGAAGCCTCCCCATGGAGCTCCTGGCCTCGCACTCTCTGCGTGCCCCAGCTGCTCCTTGAGGCCCGTTCACACCCCAGCTCTTGCAAGTTTCTTTTCCTTGGCAGCTCCCTAGCGCCTCCCTCCTGAGCCCCCACACGGGGGTTCCACAGGCTTCTCTTGAATTCGGACAAAGACGCCTCAATGTTGAGTAAGCTCGATGGCGACAGGGCTGCCTGGCACACACCGTGGGCATCTAGAGACGCCCGTGTGCCATATGCCTGAGAAGTCACCGTGAGTTGGGGTGGAGAGGGGACTGGCAAGTTGGAGGTGTGAAGCGAGTTTTTATTGATGGAGAAGGCCCAGAGGAGCTGGGTAATGCGTTCTTTCCCCCAATCCGATTTCCACATCCTGTGACTGGGAGAGGCAGGAGAAAGTCAGGAGGAGCTTGACTCATGATGACTCTAGGAAGCTCCAGGCTGGGGAAAGCGGGTCACGTGGATTTCACACGCCGGGCGGAGGCGGCCTCTCCCCAGGGAGGGCAGACCTGGCCCAGGCTCCGGACAGGATTAATTGCCCTGCTGATAGAACAGCGCAGGCCTCTTCCCCTGGGCCCAAGCCCATGCCTGCTCTTCCTAACTACAGCAGCGGCCTGGCCTGCTGCGACCTGAGCAGCTGGAAGTGAAACCAGGGTGAGGTGAGGCTACTGGTGGGGGAGGGAGAGAGGACGGAGCTTCTCCCAACCCCCTGTGCAAATGACTGCACAGCCCGATTCTGCAGCCCTGAGGGTGTGAATGTCAAAATCACCAGCAATAATGAGAAGTGTTAGGGTGGCAACCCATTGATGCCGTTTAAAGCTGTCGCCCCACCCCTCCCTGAGACACGCTCTTCTGGGTCGAAACCTCCACCCCAGGGCCCATGACTTCCTGTCGTCTTGCTCTTCTACCCCAGGTCATTCTTCAGTACCTTCGTGTCCCCTTCTCCTCCTGTCCCTTAGACAAGGACCTCGCCCTGCTGTTTGCTGCCTACTTTTCTGTTCTCCCCTCTCTCCTCTCTCCCTTTCCTGCAATCTTGTTCCACAGGAGGGCTCAACTGCCTGCATCTCCCCAGCCCCGCCTCTCTTGAGACTGCAGGGTCTGAATTTCCAAACGGAAGTTCCTCCAGGCAGGTGGTTCTCAGCCTCAGCCACCCGTGATTAGAATCACCTGGGAGGATTTTAAAAATCCCAATGCCCAGGCCCTAGCCCCAGACTGATTAAATTAGAATCTCTGGGGGTGGGAATCAGGCCTGGGTGTTTTGTGAAATTGTCTTTCGTTCTCCCACCTGGAAACAATTGTCTGTCTTCTGACCTCCCACAATGCTTTATCTGAACTATGCTCAGAAACCTGATAATTTTTTTTTTTTTTTTTTAAAGTCTAGCTCAAGAGCAGGACTGCTGGGTTTGGCATCTACCAGCCAGGAAGCTTAAGTTAGGCAGGTTTGTTTTCCTCATTTGTAAAATGGTGGTGGGCGGGGGGTCTAATGATAGGACTTGGCTCATAAGGTCGTTATGAGAATTAAACACATATTTCAGTACCTGGCACGTACCAAGTAATGAATAAAAGGCCGCTTTATGGTTTTGAGTAGTAAGATTGTTGAGTGCTAAACTTGTGTCTCATTCAGTGGTTCTAGAACTTTAGCCTACGTAAAGATTAAATAATCTTTTTCCATATTTAAAACCTGTATTTTATATTCTGTAAAGTGTATCTTAATAAGGTTGGCCAAAAATTTCTTTTTTTTGACTTTTATTTTACATTCAAGGGTACATTTGCAGGTTTGTTATATAAGTATAGATTATTTTGTGACCCGGGTAATAAGGTTAGTACCCAATAGGTAGTTTTTCAGTTTTTCCCCTCATCCCACCTGGATAAACAATCTTTAACAAGCTCTGGAGAAACTTATTAAAAAACAAACTCTTGGCCCCATTTCCAGAGATCTTGATTCTGTAGTCTGGGATGGGATGGAGGTCCTGCATTTCTAATAAGCTCCAGGGTGATGGGTGCAACTGGTCTGACCCACCTCCATATCCTCTCCTACCCACCCCCTCAGCCCAGGAGCAGCATGTGGCTGACTTTGCTAGGTCTTTCCTAGAGTCCAGAGCTCAGAGATTGTTCCCCAACAGCCACCTTGATCAATCACCAGCCCAGCATCCCAGGCTCTAGAATATTCCTGACTTATACCCTAAAAGCAGAGTCCAGACTACCCCTCTCGTACCAGTCCAGGGCTTTTAAGGATTTGGATGGATTCTGTCAAAAGCCAAACTTAAACCCCCGCAAACTCTATATCTTCATGACCTACCAGTCCTTAAATGAGAAACCACAGAATTGTACAAAGCGATAAGAATGCACAAAGTTTGCCTTCCATATCATATTACTTTCTTGAAAAATACCCTCATTCTCTTTGTCCCGGCTTTGGGGACCACACAGCACTTAGTAACCCACCAGAGCTCATGGCTTGCTCTTTCCCCCTGGATGTAAATTGCTGCCGCAGCCAGATTGTCTCTGTGAGGCCTACAGGTGCCCTATTTAAGGAAGAAAGTGCACCGGCTCTTCTTCGGCTAAGCAAGGCACCATTCTGTGTGTCTTTCTTGGGAGAGCACAGAGATTCATGATGGTGCTCTTGACCTGTTTCCAGTTTCTCTACTGAGATTTCAGCACCAGGCATTTTTCCTAATTTTCCTTCCCAGGAAGACTCCGACTCCGTCCACCCTGTATCTGCCTCTTTGCATTTGAGCTGTTTATTTGGTTCTTCCAACCTCTGTGCCGCCAAGATATCTATCTCCTTACGTTCCCCTTTTAGGCTGACTCTTTATTTTGTTTCCATGTTAGCTCAAGTCCATTACACTAAATACTGTACACATTATTATCCCCTAAACAAATTTACTCAATCAGTCTTAGCGAGCAGGGTCAGGACCCAATGAGCTGGAAGCCCAACCCTTGGATTGGCTCTCAACCAAAACAGCTCAACAGCCACCCCCTCTCGAAGCCACATGACTCCCAGAGGGATGGCGTTTTCCATCAGTGAAGAAGGTATTAATTAAAGCAAATGAAAATGCCCTCATTTGTTGTAATGGATTTAGCTCTTGCAGACCGTTTTCTACGGGGTCACCTGCCTGGATGATGTGCTGAAAAGAATCAAAGGGAGAAAAGATATTAAGTTCCTAACTGCCTTCAGAGACCTGCTTTTCGCCACACTGGCTTTTCCTGTATCCACAGTAAGTTACAAAGATGTGTGCACAATCTTAACAGACATGTACATATGGACAAAAGCTTCTCCTGGGCAGCCAAGCTGTTTGGGAGCTCATAATAGGAAACCACACCCACTGCATTTACAACAATGTCCTGTCTGACGACTGCACCACATTGCCCAGTGGCTTTAGGAAATAGGGCACATTAGTGATCAGATTTATCACTAGTTTTTGTACCTCTGCAAAGGCTTGGCACAACGTCCTCATTGCTGTCTAATGGGGAAGTTTGAAAGACCTTTCTTAATCAAAATACAACTGAGACAAGCTTGGTTCCATCAGGGTGATGGGAATGGAGAGCCCTAGGGAGGGAGATGACTAATTTTCCCCTTTTATACATTTTGTTTCACTTGCTACAATAAGCATATGTTACTTCTGCAAGTGGAAAACTATCAAGTAATTTTTTTTTGAAAAAAGATATGAGACCTTCAAAGGTGGCACATGGAAACGACAACCGAGGAGAGAAAGACAGCCTGGTATGGGGTACACAGTAGGTGCCTCATTGATGTTGCTGAGTGGATGGATGTCAGGAAGAAGTGAGACATATGCCAGGGACAGTAAGCTTGTATGCTGATGCCGTCCACATTTCTATGACATTGTTCATGTTTTCCATTCGTTAGCTAGAATGGAAACCAACAGAGATCAGGCATACCAGCTGCCCAGCAGGGCCTATGATTAGAAATGACTACCTTCTTCTACCTGTCCTGCTTCCTATAGTACGGAGACTTCAAACTTAAATGCAAAATGAAACTCTCCAAGCACTAATGAGTTCTGTGATAACAGAGCACGGATACCTATTACTTTGCAGGATACCTCTACCTCTGCCCATGTAAAATCTTCTAATGACCAGGCTTTTTGGTTTTTGGGGGTTTGGTTTGGTTTGGTTTGGTTTTGAGACAGTCTCACTCTATTGCCCAGACTGGAGTGCAGTGGTGTGATCTCGATTCACTGAAGCCTCAACCTCCCAGGCTCCAGCGATCCTCCTGTCTCACCTTCTCAAGTAGCTGGTACTACAGGTGTGTGCTATCATACCTGGCTATGTTTTTGTATTTTTGGTAGAGATGTGGTTTTGCCATGTCGCCCAGGCTGATCTCGAACTCCTGAGTTCAAGTGATCTGCCTGCCTTGACCTCCAAAAGTGCTGGGATTACAGGCATGAACCACCAAGTCCGGCTATAGTCAAGTTTTTAAAATCAACAATAAAGTCTGTGTATTTTTTTAAGGCTTAGAAATGGAGCCTTTGAAATGTCAGAAGATAGGAAGATCAGAAGTTTAGTAGTTTTTAGCTTCCTTATCTTTGCGTTGACTTTGTAGCATAGAGGATTGATGCTTTCACAAGAGACTCAAGGAGTACAAGAGGAGATCAATTCAAAGTTCTGAGCACCAGGGAGATCTAACCCTCAGTCAACTAGCTTGTGCATTTTCCTGGGAGCTTGGCACTTATGGTTCTCAGCATTCCTGCTTCCCCTCGCCATGCCTATTTAGAGGGTGGACAAGGAACATGTATGACTCAAGCCACTCCATGTGCCTACTCTCAGCATTCCTGGTGAAAGTTTAGAAAAAGAAGTTATTGGTTAAAATAAATGACTAATGGTCTGGGAATCCTGTTTATTCATATCTTCTCTGCCTGCCACGATGACAAACAATTGATCTCTAACTCTCTGGCACATTGAGGAATCCCCCAGAAACAGCAGATATAGCAATGAAATGAAGGGAAGAATGCTTGTTGTAGAATTTCTAGAATGTATATGTTCTACATTCCTATAATGTATATGTAAGATATCTTTAAAATGGTTATCTGTTTTTATTTAGCTATGTTTCCTTGATTATCTTAGAAAGCCAAGCCTAATGATGCTATTTTTTGTGTTTTATTTTCCAGTTTGTATTTTTGGCATTCTGGATCCTCTTTCTCTACAATCGAGATCTCATTTACCCCAAGGTCCTAGATACTGTGATCCCAGTGTGGCTGAATCATGCAATGGTGAGTGAGGGGAAAATTCAGTGAACACAGAACACCAATAGCCTCTGTACTGAAAACTCCAAAGTGCCTTATTTATGTTTCCAAATGTCTCAATTCTCGGCATCCAATTCACCCCCTCTCTCCACCCCATCACTATTTATTTAAAGGGCATATTGAAGGTACAAAATGAACACTAACCAGTGCTATAATTACAGTGAGTCTACTGAGAGCACAGGAGATGTCCAGGTGAGAGTCTGCCATGTTGCTTAGGAAGTCATTGAAAAGACACACAGCTCTGAGAGGGCAGGCCTGAAAGAGAAGCGACTTCTGCAAATATGTCATAAACTTCCAATGTATGGATGGAATCAGGCAAGCTTTAAAAAAAAGCCCACCCCAACATCCAAAGAATATCTCATAGCTGAGCAGCAGTTACTTAAGTAACACGCTTTGTCATGATTCTGCATCACAAATGGGATTAGCATTTACATATTTCTAGGAATACATTTCCATTTGGGTTTTTATTCAGGCTTGTGTTTTGGAGAGGCTGAATAGTAAACAGAGCCTGTTCTGAGATTTTTAGGTCACTGGAACCTGAATGTCAGTATCAGGGACCCAGATGAGCAGGGTTGGCATGAGGTTGTCCAGGTCTCGGTTGGAGGAGGATAACTGAGTCATTGGCACTATGTGAAAAAAGTAATTGTTCAAAGACCTAACTCAGCTTCTCAATACTTACAAATGTATTTCCACATCAATCAGGAGATTATAAAAAGGTCTCAGATTCTGTAAAGCTAATGACATTTAAAAACCCAGGGGATAGCCGGGCGTAGTGGCAGGCGCCTATAATCCCAGCTACTCAAGAGGCTGAGGCAGGAGAATTGCTTGAACCCAGGAGGCGAAGGTTACAGTGAACCAAGATCACACTATTGCACTTCAGCCTGGGTGACAAGAGTGAAACTCCACCCCCCCCCCCCCCCCCAAAAAAAACAGAAACAAACAAACAAACAAAAATGGGAAAGGCACAAGGAAGTGGCATGTCAAGACTCCTCAAAGGTTCACTCACAGACTTTCTTCTACCCTCACTCTTGCCCACCTTTCCATGGTCTTAAAACTCACAAGATGACCAACTCAGAAAAACAATTCAGTCCACTAACACTGCCCCTGCTACGAGCCCCGGTCTCCAGAAAAAAAGTAATTTCAGCCTAAATTTTGTGCTCAGTGAGTTATTGATGATTGACTGACTAATAGACTACAACTCTGAACTCTTTCAGAGTTTAGGACCAAACTATGTTAAATAAGTCTGACCTCTTAGGAACCCTCCTCCTCTCAACTTTTTCTTCTCAAACTCTTCACCTTCCCAGTTTCCCATGAATGTTAATCTGAAACACTGATGTCGTGAATATTCCTGCCTTTTTTTTTTTTTTTTTTTTTTTTAAGAAATGGTACTTTATATTGTACAAAACATGTTTCTCAGGTATGGGCTCATTTAATTCACACAGCCTTCTTTAGAGAACTACTATAATCCTGATTTTTACAAATACAAAAATAAAATAAAAGCTCGGAGAGGATGAGTGATGTGCCTGAGGCCACTGAATTCATAGGAAGCACAGCTAGAATGGAAATCTGAGGCTAATGCACCTTTCGTTGCCTTTTGCTACACTAAGTCCAGAACTTGTGATTCGATTTGGTTTTGTTTCATAATTCACCAGGCAGTCAAAAGGACCTCGCTTTGCTTCATCAGTATAGCAAAGTGTGAATTCTTACTTAAAAAAAAAAAAAAAAAAAAAAATCCCGAATCCTCATCTGTACGCTGCTAAGCCAAAATTCTAAGAAAATGAAGGGATTTGAAACTACTGGCTGAGCTAGATGTGACTAAAATAATAAAAAGGCAGAATCTTGTAAGTATCTTTTATGTGGGGCCAAATGCACCTGTCAAACACCTTCTCAAGGTTGGTGTGCTTATCTTGTAGTTTTTCTTCACAATGACTACCATCTCCCGCCACACTTTAGGGTTGATAGAAAGTTGGATTTCTTTCAAATAGTTATGATGATGGTGCCCAACATTTGTGACCTTGCTAAGTAAACAGCCATATGGATTTGTGATAATTTTGGAAGCAGAGAGCTGGATAACATACATCACATCCATGAGCTAATTAGCAAGGCAAATACTGTGCAACGGAGATCCTTAAATATTTTTGTGCCTCACAAGCTGAGGGGTGCCGTGGACCTTATCCTTTGCCCTTTGATCATTCAAGTAACCTGAATCCCTCAGAGAAAAGGAGCAAGGGTCAAAGGAAGTGGAACAATGGTGACAAGGAGAGAAGAGGAGGAGGAAGCTACCCTAGGTCATATACAGACGTTTCTGTGTTTCTCTTAATTTGGTTGAAGAAACTCTCGAGATCCATCTCTAGGAAAAATGTTGGTATCAGCAAAACTGGCCTTGGGTGTCCCTAACGCAGTCATCCCCAAACTTCCTGCCATCTTTTGATGTCTGCTCCAAATTAAGTGTCCTAATAACTATATCCCATCTCTGTCTTCTAGACTGTGTTCCTTGTTCTGGACATTTTCTGTCCAGAAATCTTCTTGGCCTATTAAATCTTCTTGGCCTATTGCCTCAAGGAATGTTCTCTGCCAGGTTCTTAAATACTAGTGTGAACTCGTGGTAGAAATGGCTGCTACTGTGTCAGTTTGTTAACACTTCCCACATTTTGCCAGTGCCTGTCCATGATGGTCCAAAGGAAGGAATACAATTCTGGGAAATCGCCACTATGGCAGCCAGAGTAATGATGGGGCAGTCCGGCCGGACATTTGGTACTAAGTGCTCCTGCGTGGGGCTGGCTCTGTTCCCTGTATGGCTCCTTTTTCCTTTCCACAGTAGAACAATTGCCTTCCATCACCAGCGCCATGCGGTCCTGAAAGCTTCTTTCGTTTCTCAACACTACCTATGTTTGCTATTTTAGCCTTAGCTTTGGAATATTTTCCCCATTGCCATTTATGATGCCGTCCCAGTTGTTATGAGTAGTACCTGTCAAAGTAAGAAATACCACTCGCCCCTTGGACACAGTGTGGTTGTAGGACCTTCATAAGTAATCAAGTCTTTGGATTGCTCCCAGCTCAACCCTTGTAGCTCATTGGAAACTTGTCATTGCAGCAGGACTATTCTAAGTGGATTGTGTCTCTAACAGACATTTTCCTGCCCTTGTTATGTATTCAGACTAAATAGAAACATCAGTGAGATATTTGCATCCACCGTGGACAGGGCACCTTAATTAAAGTAGATCAATCTGACTGGTTTAGTGCTAAACAGTTCTCCAGTCTTCATAAAACAAGGGAAAGAACAGCAAAGTATTCCTTCAGGTTTTGCCAGGAAAACATTAACTCCTCAGGTCTTATCTAAATGCCTACTAAAGATAGAATCAGAGCAGACAGATTTAAATAGCAGTAAGCGGACTCCCAGTAACTGAGAAAATTATCAGATCCTAACCGGAGGGGAGCTGGGGGACTTATTTCTCTGGAAATCAACCTAAATTCTTCAGGTTGCCCCAAAGGAGAGGTGAAATAGATCAGAGAACTCCTCAGAGCCCCTTCTATCTTTGAAAATAGTACATGATTATTGAGAATGTGTGTGCAAACTTTAACAACTGTCAAGGATTGCATGAATATAAGGTATTCTCATGACTCCGTCTCAAAAAAAAAAAAAAAAAAAAAGAATTCCCAACCAAGATCCACTGGCTTATTCTCAATCCATGATCACAGAGTCCTAGAACTAAAAAAGTTTCATTGATGTTAATGAGGGTTTCAAAACAATCTGCTATTGAGAGACAGGGCTTTCCCTGGCTCTTTAAATTGGAGAAAGTCCCAAATACAGCCACCTAGTTATTTAATATGTTGTCATTTATTCACTTGAAAAAGAGTAGTTAAGCACCACTACGTGTGTGACACTATGATTGATATTGAATGAGGGTTTTGACATCTGGCAGTCTTACATCTGGTTGAGTCTCATGTACACACACAAAGTTGAAATAGTGAGTTAATGCTAATACAAGGCAGTGGCATAGGTGGTGGTATGCAGAGGGACATGGTTATTGCTGAAGGAAGAACATGGACAGGAGGGCTTCTGTGCCCCATGTGTCCTGGCCTGGCTGTAACTCACGAGCAAGGCATGACTGGTTGGCCTGGATGGCCTTTGAGCCCTCTCCCAGGGATGTACTGGGAAGTCAAAATGCCCAGGGAGTAAAACTTCAAATCTTCTACTTTCTTCCTCAGTCATAGCGTGCCAGATGTAATTATTAGCATTCAGACCCAATCACAGATTTTTCTCTGCCACCCATAAGCTTGATGTGAAATTGTTGGGCTGCTAAGTAGGGGTGAGTAAGTAAGGTCAGCCACCCTTCATCCCAAGCATTGCAAACTCCTCCCACCCTTCCTGATTCCTCACCCTCAATTCAGCCCCAGCCCTGGGCATAGGTCACCCAGTCTGCATATCTTGGTCCAACTCAGTGGTTTTCAACCTTTACGGAAGAGGCTCCTCTGTGAACCTGAAGAAATCTATAGACGGTTTTTCCAGGAAAACACAAATACCCATAAAATTTTGTGTACAATTTTAGGAGGCTCATGAGCCCTCCAAATTCCATTTATGGGCTTCTTACCTAGAACACCTGACACAACTGAACATACACTTGAAAAGAAGGCCCCCAGATGGTTTCCATTGCTGAGTTCAAATCAAAAAGACAAAATGAAGAATCATGCATTTGAAGAAAATCACTCGTATGTGCTTTGTGTTGTTGTGTCCTTATGTGGGTGACAAGAAAAACATCAAATATGGTCCCTAATCTTAAGAAATTTAAAAGAGATATTACATACCTAATCTAATATGCAATATAGCTAAGATGTATGATAATAAGCAAGACATTTGATTTTAACATAAGGAAGTGCCAAAAAGTATTTATCAGATGCCTGCTATGTACGAGGCCCTCTTCTAAGAGCTGAAGATGCAGCAATAAACAAGACCATCGAAAAGATCTGTCCTTGTGGACTATACACACATCCCAAAGGGGAAGATAAGCAGTAAACACACAATAAATAAACAGGGTGAGAGAACAGAGTGGTGTGTGAGTGGGTGTCTGTTTGGAAAAAAAGCAGGTTTAACAGGGTACAGGGAAATTGTAGTGGCCAAGGGATGCCTCTATGATGAGCTGATATTTTAATAAAAATTTGGATAGGGTGAAGGAAACAGCCACAGGACATTCTGGCAGAAGAAAGGCTCAGGCAGACAGAACAGCAAGTTTAAAAAGCCTCCAAGGAAATACTGGCATCTCTAAAAAACAAGAAGGCCAGCATGGCTGGTTCAGAATGAGGAGGGAGGAGATGAGAGGGTGTAGCCAGGGTTCAGATTATGCCTCATGTGACTTGCAAGGAGTTGGCATTTTATTCTGAGTATGATAGAAAAAGTCACCTCTTCAGGGACGCCTTCTTTGTACCTCCCTAACATACATATATATACTTAATAATCCATATGGCAGAAAGAAAGATAAAAGATGTTTAGCCTAAGCCGCAGGGAAGGAGTATGGATACAGAGGCTGGGGAGGTGCAAGGATTATGAACAAGGAAATCAATTGTTCCATTTAGACATGTGAGTTTGAGACACCTATTAGATAATGATGTCAAGATGTGAAACAGGCAGCTGGACATACTGCTCTAGCTTGGACCCGTGTAGGGTAGCTTTCTGGGATGGTGACATACATCTGATTATCTTCATTATACAGATGGTTTTTAAAGTTAAATTTAGTAAAATCACCTAGGGATTAGTTATGGTTAGATAAGATATTCCAGGAGACTAAGTCTTGGAATACTCCAGCCTTCAGTGGTTGGGAGAAAAGGGAGACGGATTCAGTGAAGGACACCAAGAAGGAGGTGCCAGTGAGCTAGGATGAAAAACCCCATGCAGTGTAGTCTCCTGGAGCTCAGTGTAAAAATATTTCAAGGAGGAAGTATTTTATATCCAAAGCTGCTGAGAGGTGAATATGATGACCTTGTGAGAGATTTGAGTCAGACCTTTCCACTGGACTTGGCAATTTGGTACTCGCTGTGACCTGTTCAAGGGCAGTTTTGAGAGTGTGTGGGGAGAAGATAGAGCCTTGGTTATGCTCTGTCCTTATGGACTATATACACATCCCAGTGGGGAAGATAAGCAGTAAACACACAATAAATAAACAGGGTGAGAGAACACAGTGGTGTGCTTGTTGCTATTACAAATTAATGCAAATTTCATAGCTGAACACAGTACAAATGTGTTATCTTAACGTTTGGAGGTCAGAAGTTCAAAATGGGTTGCATGGGAGAAAATTCAGGTACTAGCAGATTCGCATTCATTCTAGAGTCTCTGAAGGAGACTGTTTCCTTACTTCTTCCAGGCAGGCCACTTACCTTCCTTGGCTCATAGCTCTTTCCTCCTCCTTCAGAGCACATCACTCCAGCCTCTGCTTCCACCATCTTCACATCACCTTTTTTTCTGCCTCTGCTGTTCCCACCTCCTTCTTATAAGGATCCCTGTGATTACAATGGGCCCATCCAGATAACTCAAGTTAGCCTCTTAATCTTAAAATCCTTAATTTAATTACATCTTCAATGTCTCTTTTGCCATGCAAGGTAACATATTAACATATTCACAGATTCCAGGGATTAGGACATAGACATCTTTGGGGACCATTATTCAGCCTCCTGTGCTATAAAATAACACCATTGAATGCAGACCTAGGTCTCTGAATTGTAACCCTTTCCACCCCAATTTCGAAAAGGCTGTCTTATACTAGGTATAGCAAAAGATTCCATTTGTTCTGTTGCATAAAAGTGGCAATAAATTATTTAAGCTCATGTAATAGTGACCTCTATTGTAAGTATTTTCTTTTTTAAAAAAAGTGTTGTGCAGTTACCTATCAATAGAAAAAGTAAGGCACTACATATATAATTTGATAGAGATTGTATGATGCAGACACAAAGTGTGGTAGCAGTAGAAAAGGTAAAGCTCAGAATGGCTGCTCAGAGAAGGAGATATCAGATCTCAAAGGATGTTGATAAGTAGTGATCAGTAGGATATTGATAAAGGTGACAGCACATTGCCAAATATTGACAATGTCAAATCAGGTTTTTCCAAAAGGTTCTTCTCTTCCTCTTTCCTTCCACTTCCCCTCTCTGCCCCTGTTCCCTCAAAGAGAATTGCTGGCTAAATGTCAGTCTTCCAAGGGGCCCAACAAAGAGACTCTGCTTGGCATCTCGCTAGTGAACAGTAGGCCCTCCCTTTACAAATGTCAATGATATGAGTCACTACACCAGCCCCATCTCATTCCCTGCTGGGTGAGCAGGATTGCCCTTCCTCCGTACTGCCTAAAGAAATATTGGCCTCAATTACATTCTCTGCAACACTGGCCTAGAACATAAGCAAGGCAAGTTGATCAGAAGAAGAGAAGCAAGAGAGTAAAGGCTTTATTTACCTCAAGATGTGGGAGAACATCCTTTCTGAACGATCACAGAGCAGATTAATGGATCATGACCAGATGTTCCTTTTTGCAGCCAGAATCAATGCCCCACCTTGCCCCACCTTCTCAACGTACCAACACCACCCGGAAGTGCTTCGTGTAGGGTATTAAAAAGCCACTTTCTTTAGAGACCATGGAGAAAACCTGGAGGCTGTGTGTTTCATGTAGCTACACATATGGGATTCTCGTTTTAAAGAGTGATGCTGCATCACTACCAAAGCATTAACACAACAACCAATATTCATTAAAATTTCGTCATGTGCTGAGCACAGAGTGGGCACCATTTGGGCTAGCAGGGGATAAAAGACAATATTCCCATCATGAAAATAGTAAAAAGTCAAAGAACAAGCCACAAGGTGCTACCAAAGAGTGCAGGATAAGGTCCAATGAATGCCATGAGCATACTTCTAAAGGGAAAGTCTCTTCCCACTGTACAGGTTAGAACAGGTGATGAATGAGTTGGAGATTTGAGCTGGGGTTCAAAGGTTGGATAGAAAAGACAGCAAGTGATGTCCAAGTATGAGAAATAATGAGCCAAAAGAGAGAAATGTCTGAGCCCAAGGCAGGCCCAGGGCACCATGAGTAAGTAGATCAGCGTATTTGTTTCCTAGGCTGCCATAACAAAGCACCACAAATTGGGTGATTTAAATTAACAGAAATGTATTCTCACACAATTCTGGAGGCTAGATGTCTGAAACCAAGGTGCTGGCAGAGCCGTACTCTCTCAGAAGGCTCCAGAGGAGAATCTGATGCATGCCTTGCTCAGCTTCTGGTGTTGCCAGCAGTCCTTGGCTTATAGACACATCACTGCAGTCTCTGCCTTGTCATCACATGACATTTCCCCTGTTTGTGTGTCTGTCTTTACCTCTCACTCCTTGCAGATATATGCCTCTGTGCCTCTTGTCCTCTTTTACAAGGATATCAGCCAGGTTGGTTTAAGGCCCCTTACTCCAGTATAACCTCATCTTAATTAATTACATTTGTATTTGTTTCCAAATAAGGTAATGTTCTGAGATTCCAGGAATGACATGAATTTTGAGGACACTATTTAACTTAGTACAGTTAGTTTGGCAAGAACAAAGGTATCAAAAGGGGGAAAAGCAGGAGATTCGTGTGGAAAGAGACGTGGGGTCAGATGTTGAAGGGCATGAATGCTAAGGATTTTGTTTCTGTTCTGTAAGCAAAGGAAATTGATTGAAGATTTTGAACTTGGAATAGTCTCTACCTTCAAGTGCTCATAATTAGATTAGAGAGTAAAAGATTGGGGGAATTTAAGAGATGTTGCCGTCATATAGGGTGGGTTGGTGATGGAATCATTTCCATGATTTACTGAAAAAATCAAAAGCTCTCCCTGAATTTCAGACTCTACGTTTCTTTTGTAGGGAAACACTGGAATTATACTGTATATTAGTTTTCCTTTATTCTGTTTTCCAGGTGAAAGAAGAAGAGAGTAAAAATATATTTCTAATACATTCTTAAAATGCCCATTTTGGTTCTGTTGTTTAATACAACATTCATTGTCTTTGTAAATTGCTTATAATCTGTGTCAGTAGTGGTATGAGTCAGTGTTAGTTGCTATCAAATAGTGAGCCCTAATTCATCTTCCCTTGTGTTGTTTCCTGGAGACATAAATGTCAACCCAGAATCATAGAACTGAAATGTCTCAATCTCTACAAACCGCTCACCTTGCAGAAGAGGAAACTGAGGTTTGAGTAGTTTATTCAACTTTCCCAAGACCACAGAACTGATTAGTGATAGAGCTGGGTCTAGAATATGATCCAAAGTCATAAATCTGTGTTTTCTCTAATACTCATGTATTTAATACATCCATTACTCAAGGCAAGTCCAGTTCCCTAGTCAGAAAAAAATAAATTTCTTCCTCTGTAATCTTTGTATAAACACACATCCAGCATTTACTATCTGCATAGTTTTCCTTTACTCTACTCCTTAACTCACTGTTAATTAAACTTTTTTTTGAGATAATTGTAGATTTACATGTAAGTGGAAGAAATCATAGCGGTGCTGTGTACTCTTTGCCCAGTTTCCCTCAATGGTAACCTCTCAATGCATTTTTTAAATGACACTTTTCCAAGGTAAGGCATATGAAATGTCTTTAAAATCACAATCTCAAAAGCAACTGTTTCACATCAAGTCACCCAACTGTGATTTTCCATCCCTTGTACCATTAAATTATTATTATTTTTTATTATTATTTGAGACGGAGTCTCGCTTTGTAACCTAGGCTGGAGTGCAGTGGCATAATCACTCACTGCAGCCTCAGCCTCCCGAGTAGCTGGATTTACAGGCACATGGGCACATGCCACACCTGGCTAATTTTTGTGTTTTATTAGAGATGGGGTTTCACCATGTTGAACCCCTGAGCTCAAGTGATCCACCTGCCTCAGCCTCTCAAAGTGTTGGGATTACAGATGTGAGCCACTGTGTCCAGCCCCCTTGTACCATTAAATTCTAAAATGTGCTCTGGCCATATTCTAGACCAGGTCTACATGAGAAAGAGAAACCATGACTGACAACAATGACCAGGAAATAGTATTGGGAAATAACTTCTCATGTGAGTCTAGGGAGAGTAGAGACACATAAATTAAGCCAATGTATGAATGTCTCCATGGCATCCCGTGAGAAAGGCCCTTGTTCAGAGCATTGCTGAACATGTACCAAAGCTCCCGAGCAGAAATAAAGTGGAATCATTAACCACACCCGTATATTTACTTGAATATCAATTCAGGTTTTAGCACTACAGTGTTATTGATGGGTGGTTCCTTGTTTTGAAACAACTTTCTAGCCACCCTTTTAAAAAAAAATCATTCCATTAACTTCCTAACCTAGAGTAGGTTAGAGTCTTTTCTGTCATTCACCTGGGAAACACTGAGACGCTGAATACCTTAAATGCCACAGTGAAATCAGAAGCTAAACTGGGATTAGGAAGCAGAGGTACCTGAATAACCACCATAAAGCCATTTTGCCTCTCAAGAAATCTTAAGCTAAACAGACGAAAGTCTAATAGTGAACACTTCCAGAGGACAACCAGTCCATTGGTGGTTTTCCATAGCTGGAACTGGGCACTCATTGTGTCTGCTTTCTTCATCTCTGGAGAGCAGGGACCAGGATGATGAAGGCGTGATTTTTTTTTTTCCCTCCTTTTAATCCCAATTCAGAGAACTTCCAATGTATGCTCTCAAGAGTAGCATATTTTAAAAATTCCATTATTGAGTGATTTCCTATTATCAACGTATCAACAGGCTGCTTTTTAAACAGAAGAAAACCAGTTAAAAAAAAATTCTAATTTCTCATTCAAGGTCAAAGGTTTTTAGTGATCAGAAAAGTATAGATGTCTTCTGAGAAGTTACTAGGAATTTTAGTAACTAAAATTATTCAGTGCCCTTGAGGGCTTGCTGGTGAGTCCCTCTCTTGTGTGAATCAACCAGTGCTCACTTCCACGGCAACCATGTGTAACACCCCAACGGGAAGAATGACTTGATGCTGGAGAATAACCAGGCTGGAGAAACTCATAACAGAAAATCCTAAATCTCTCTGAAATACTAAGAGCAAAAACTAAAAATCTAAGTGGAAGGAAAGAGCCAAACTCCCATGATCTCAAGACAGACATGAAACATCCCCGAGAGCAGCCTGCCGGGCAGATGAGAGCGCCTTCTCTGCCAGGTTAGAACCGACACTCCTCTTCCTGATTAAATAGCCAGCACGGAAAAGGCCCTGTCATGCTTCTGGTTGCTTAATAACCCCAGAGGCAGACACACTGTAGGCTGTGGAGTTTCCGTCCTTGCCTTGAATAGGGAGCTGCTGACAGGTTCTCAACCAGCCCCCACACCTTGTTCCTGGTCTCAACATCTTCTCTGCCTACTAAGAAGCTGCCTGTGCCTAATTGGAAATTTGAATTTGTCCAGTTCTTCTGTCTTCCTCCTACCTCCAGGTCCTTGGATTACCAGTCAGTGGAATAATTCTGCAGGGCATTTCCTGGTAGTCTTCTTGATATGATAATTACACTTGCCCATGTATTACACGTCTGTCACATGGATCCTTAGCTCTTAGATATTTCTCATCTTGAGTTTCTGAATTTTCAGCTGTGCCCTTTATCTTTCTCTCCCAATCCAAGATCCAAGTCCATTTATACAGAAGGTCCTTGTTTTGCCATCTCCCTCCTCAATCTCATCAACTCTCGCAACCTATCATCGGCCTGCTTACCCTGGCTTCATCCCCTTTCTGTCACTCTCATGCATTTGCTGGATTTATCATTTCCTCTAAAACTTTTCACTGGAGCAAAGCTAAAGAGGGGTGCGGGAATGAGGACAAGAAAGAGCTGTGTCTCTAGGAAGCTCATGCATGTTAAGCCATGTGAGAGACAGGGGTACCCACCAGTATCTATCGAAGTGTGAATAAAAGGTCTGCTCAAATTTGGGATTCTGTTGATTCTCACTCAGATCACTGATCAGGGATTCTACGCTGAGTGCAGAGTGTGTACTTGCAAACTTTTAACGGTGGCTGACAACTAAAATGGCCCCGGATGCCATTTCAGAGCACCTTGATTAACTAAAAATCTCTACGTGTGTTGGTGCATCCTCCCTCTATCTGCTCAGAGAACCAGCAATGGAATTAGGATGACATTGAAACAGAATTCAACCCTGAAGATAACAGGCCTACTGATCAGGAACAGTAGGATGTGGCCATTGCTTGCGAATGCTGGTTTTGCTATCATCTTAGGATATGTGACTCGAAGAGACAATCATAAGATGAGATTTCCTTTTTTACCCATTTCATGCTTGACAATGAGTATTATTTTTTAGCAGTGATTGGCAGAAATAGTAAAATACTTAACCTATCTAATAGTATTTAATAAAGGTCTTTTGTCTCCAATTGGCACAGAGAGTTTAATTTAAGGCTTATATATGGGAACATTTTAATTAATATGCATACTCTTACTGACATATTTTAAAATAATACTTCACTAACCTAATGTCAGAGTCAGAAGCTTTAAAATATCATCAGGATCACAGAAATTGTAAGTCTGGCAAAAAAAAAAAAAAAAAAACAGGCACTTCAGAAATATTTGTTAAATATTTGACAACTGGAAGATTGAGTTGCATGTCCAATGAGAATGACCCTTAGACTTAGTGGCTTCTTTTTTTTTAAGATGGCAACTTTTAGAGCACAATGCATATAATCTAATGATCTTCAGATACAGGTCGTCAGGAAATGGACCAACTCGTAACTCAAATCCTATTCACAAATGCCCCTTCACATTTTAAAAATGTCTACTTCGGCTAAAAGGTTGAAAGGTATAAGCTACTAGAAATAAAAATGTTGGAGCTTGATCCCTAAAAGTCAGACTGGTACGAGGAGAAGTAAAATTTCTTAGCTGTGTGTCCAAGTTGTAAAAATAATTGACAAGTTTGTTTTTTACTTCATGAAAAGAATTAAGTACCAGAAAACCTCAACTCTGATTCCATTTCTGCCATTGCCTTGCTGTGTAGTTTCAGAAAAATTAATAAACCTCTCTTGATGTTGGGTTCCTTTAAACAGGCAAGGCATGTTTACCATCCTTAATTCTGTGTATTGTTAGCAGAAACAAATATGTTACATGTACAATATAAAGTTCTATCAGTGATACATTAATGACCCATGCAAACTGTTACTGACTTGGAGTCACCATCGCCTCTTCTCCATTCTCCACTGCATTGCAGGGGATAAACCCGGAGCCACCCACTGTTGCTAGAATCCCTTTCTCCATATGGTTCCAGGCAACAGTCAGCCAATGAGAGGCATTCTCATGAGATGTGGAGGAAGAGAAGCCATTATTCCCTAGTGGCAGTTTCAAATAGATATGTGGGAAGATTGCAGACATGAGGCCAGTAGTGGCTTCTGGAAAAGCACCTAGGAATCACACACTTCATCCTGCAAGTAGCTGAGATCAATGGTAGCAGTTCATGAAGACTTTTGATGTTTGTAGCGGCTTCCTGGTGAGCTCCCATGAATCACCCCCATCTGGTTGAAATTTCCTTTATTTTTCACTGCGCTTCCCTTTTCAACAGCTTCCTAAGCCTTGAAACCCTTCCTCTTTGGAATCCCTGGATGGGCTTCTGTTTTCCCAAGTGAACCTGTTGATCCATGACCTTAAAATTCATGGATCAACAGCTTCTTTCTGAATCATGCCTATGATCTTTAATGTGAGGAGAAAGTTATTCACTCAAAGGAAAAATGTCCTGAGTGATTTCGTTTCTGGCCATATAGTGAAACAGTAACTTCAAAAAAAATATTTCATAAGACACCCAAAACATTGAATAAAAATATTTCTTAAAAACCTTTTTAAAATGCTTGGCTTACCAACAAGAAAGTTATGGAAATTCCCAAAAGCTAAAATAAAGCAGCATAAAAGGTACCAAGAAGAGTGAGGTAAAGGCAATATTTGAAGAGATAAACATTGATTATTTCCCAGAACGTATGCAAAAGTAATCCTCTGATTCAAGAAGTACAACATAAATTCCATACAGGACTAAGGCTGGACTCAAACCACTCTCATCTACCTACTGTGTGGCACTACAGAAATTTTAGACAGAAAAGAAGATCCAAAAATTAACCAGAGTAATAGGATGGATTTCCTAAAAAGAAACTATGGTTAAACTGATAGCTGATTTCTTAATAGCAATAGCAAAGCCAGGGATGGAATAATAGCTCCAAAGTGCTGAAGGAAAAAACTGTCAACCTATTTACTCACTGAAAGTGTCTTTTACAATAGAGGCAAAATAAAGACATTTTCAGACACACTAGAGCAGATCTCCCCACCCACAAGTCTTCTCTGAAGGAGATGCTAAAGGGAATACTCTAGAAAGAAGAAATAGGATGTTAGAACGGAGGTTTGGATACTAAAAGCAATGGAAAAGAATTTGTCCAATGTGTAGTGATTAAAAATACAAAAAATCCTCCAAAATGAGCTAAAATGCTGAGCAAAAATAGAGTGTAAATCGAGAGGGGGTGATTGGAATAGAGGTATTCTAAGGTCCCATTGGACTGTTGGAGGGTGATTTCAGCCATGACCAGGTTAAATATGCATGTTATACTTTCTAAAATAACCACTCTCATAATACGTACGCATGGAGGGTATGACCTCCATGTCAGCAGAAGAGGAAATATTGACTAGAAAAAATATTAATGGGAATTTGAATCCATGGTGAGAAACTATCCTGACATATAGGAATACATTGGAAGTGGTATGGGGTAGATTAGAACCAATTCATATGGGAGATGGGAGACGACATAGTGAAAAGGCCTTTTGTGCAAGCTTATATTCCTTCCTGCTGGAAACATCTCTACTGTTCTTGAAGGCACAGATTTCTACACTATGCAACTAATCGCTAATTCCAATTAATAATGTAGTCAGAGCCAGGAGCAGTGGTTCACGCCTATAATCCCAACACTTTGGGAGGCTGAGCCAGGTGGATTGCTTGAGCCCAGAAGTTTGAGACCAGCCTGGGCAACATGGCAAAACCCCATCTCTACAAAAAATACAAAAATTAGCCAGGTGTGGTGATGCATGCCTGTAGTCTCAGCTACTTGAGAGCTTGAGGCAGGAGAATTACTTAAGCCTGAGAGGCAGAGGTTGTAATGAGCCAAGATCGTGCCATTGCACTCCAGCCTGGGTGATTAAGCAAGGTTCTTATCTCAAAGTAAATAAATAAATTAAATAACACAGTCAGATTGGGGAGGATCATATGCAGGAGGTCAGAGTACATTTCAGAGGAAAATGCAAAGTTTCTAAAACACTCATTTTAAAGGGACAGGCATCAGCAAAGAAAGAGAACTAGTGATTAAAGAATTCATTTGGTTCATCCCTTTTTTAGGGACAGGCTGCTATGTAATAATGCTAAATTGTGATTATAGATGAACTTGCTGGAATGTGGTCCTTTCTGATCCTCTCCTGGAGGAGAGACCCATAGGGTTTCTGGCAATTAAGAAAAGGCTCTTGATCATAACGTGATTGCTTAAGGTGTTCAAATTGCCTGCCTTTCAGGTTAGGCAATGTGACAATTAAGGATGAGTTTGCATTTGTTTCCTGGTGCATGCTGTTTATTTAGTTTGCATATTATTAAAGTCTCAAGATTGGGTTTTAATGCGCCCACGATTGCCTGATCTACTTGGCTGTTAGTGTCAGCATGGAAGTTAGGCACACAAGCCTGCAGGACTACCTGGGCCTCCTCAGGAGGGGAGAGGTGAAATGCAAGTCCTGTTTGTTAACTGGGATTTTCTGCCATCAGGGATTTAGCCAGAAACCAAACTCTCAGGTCTGCCCCAGGCCTGCACTGGCTGCCTAATGCACCAAGGTGTAAATTCTTCCAACATAGTGGCTGTTTTTAAATTTCCCCCCAATTTTCCAATCCCTTTTATTCTTGTGAATCATACTGGGGCCTTTTGTCCCTTTGGCCTTACTGGAAGCAGAATGGCACCTGCTGCTTGAGCAATTTTCTGAGTCCTGTTCTCTGGCCTCCAGTCTTTGGAACTGACTGCTCCATAAGATGAAAGTAAAGATGTGGAAAGTGGAAAGACAACCCTTCTTCCTACCACCCGAAGCAGAGGCAAACCTCAAGTCATAGCTTCATTTTCCTGAGCCCTGCACTATTTCTTACAAAGATTTTCAGAGGTGGGAGAAGAGTTGGCTAATTGGGAGTTCCTTTGGGGCAGACACTGTCACTCAAGCACACAAGTGTGCTTCTTGGAATGGAACATAGCCCAAGAGTGTTGCCCTTAGACCGGTACTTAGGATCTATTCTTATTCTGCTCATTCGTCATATTCTAGTCACCAATTATCTCCATGTCACCAAATTCCGGGGACCTGTTTTTGCCCCAATCTTCCTCACCTCTCAGCAGCACTGGGCACCTCTCTCTCCTTGAAACTCTGCTTCCTTAACCCTTTGATGCCACACTCCCTTGTTCTCCTACCTCGGTTTCTGCTCGCATCTCCTGCTTACCCTCTAAAGGATGGTGTTCTTCCAGGCTTCCCATGGGACCTCTGCTTTGCTAATGCCCTTTCCCCAGTAACTGGCATCCATTCATTCCCACGGCTTTTGTTCTCTCGGTGTGCTGAGTGTCCCGCTCAGATCTCCCTTGAGTTCCAGATTTGCATAGCCAGCTGCTACCTGACCTTGCTATTGTATACATCAGTAGGCATCTCACAGCTATCTCTGAATCAACATGTACAGAGCTGAACATATTATATTCTCACTGAATATATTATATTATATTATATTATATTATATTATATTATATTATAAAATCTCACTAAGTATATTATATTCTCATCTGTTCTGAGCATCTCCATCTCAGGAAATGGAACCATCATCCTCCCAATTGCCCAAAACAAAAACCAGCATTGACCCTGCCACCTCCCTCCACTCTATCCATTCCATTAGCTACTCTTATCCATTCTACCTCCAAAATAGGTAGCAAATCTGTTCACTTTCTAGCTCCACCACCAACACCCTTGTAGCCACGTTTATTTCTCACCTAAATACAACATCACGAAACTGGTCCTCTTGCTTTCATTTTCAGGCCTCTACAGACCACGGCAAAATCAATTGGAAAATGTTATTTCCCTTTTTGATACTCAGCAGTGGCTTCCTGCTTCACTTAGAATAAACCCGAACTCCTTCCTATGGCCAACAAAACCTGGTAATCCTGGGCCCTGCTTAATGCTGCAGATACAGATTGAGCTTCTCTCCCCCTGGCACTCCATGTTCCAGCCATTCCAGGCTTTACTGTGCCCTGCAGCTCTTGAAGTTCTTTCTTGCACCTTAGCACGTCCTGCCCCCTTGCCCAAGACACTCCCCGTCTGCTCTCCCATGGCTCACCTGTAGGTCTCATCTTAGACATGGTCTTCTCAGAATGGCCTCCCCTGACTGCCTTCCATGAAGTTTGTTCCTCCACTTGTGTTCTGGTACCTAGATTCCTGTTTGTTTTCCTTCACAGCACACATTGCGGTTGATATCTCTTTCCTTACTTGCTCATAGGAAATCTTGCCCATTGACTGTAAGGTCTGCAAGGCCAGGGACCACATCTGTCCACCTCCCGATCCTTAGCACCCCACACAATGCCTGGCATGTAGTTAGGCACTTAATGATCATGGCATGAGAGAATGAATGAAGACTTCGTCTCTTACTTTAGTGGTTTCTCTGTGACCTTGACTGACCCCAGAGTTCTTCTTCCTTTGGGGTAGAGTGGGGTGTGCTGGGGCCAAGGAGCATTAGAGGGAGAGGGAAAGCCTTTAGCGACCCACAGCGTCAGTGTCTATAGCTGACACTGTATATTTGGAAACTTTGGAGTGTTCTTTGATACGGAAAGTCGTAAATGAGGACA
The DNA here is from genome assembly GCF_002776525.5 of Piliocolobus tephrosceles. Classification (NCBI taxonomy): domain Eukaryota; kingdom Metazoa; phylum Chordata; class Mammalia; order Primates; family Cercopithecidae; genus Piliocolobus; species Piliocolobus tephrosceles. Next base: position 156,652,071 of record NC_045438.1, read on the forward strand.
CTGCTAGGAAGCTTACTGATGCCTTGAAATATCTATAGGGCTTTTAGTCGTTATATCTGAGACATGTGGTCTAATCATGGCTGACTTATGTTCAAAGAGATGCATAGGGCCGGGCGCGGTGGCTCAAGCCTGTAATCCCAGCACTTTGGGAGGCCGAGACGGGTGGATCACGAGGTCAGGAGATCGAGACCATCCTGGCGAACACGGTGAAACCCCGTCTCTACTAAAAAATACAAAAAAAACTAGCCGGACGATGTGGCGGGCGCCTGTAGTCCCAGCTACTCCGGAGGCTGAGGCAGGAGAATGGCATGAACCTGGGAGGCGGAGCTTGCGGTGAGCTGAGATCCGGCCACTGCACTCCAGCCTGGGTGATAGCGAGACTCCGTCTCAAAAAAAAAAAAAAAAAAAGAGATGCATAGAGTCATCATTTACATATATTTTGCTTGAGGAGAAATAATGTCTGTTCTGATTGGTGCTATAGCTCAAAGCATATACTATCTGGCAGAAAGTTTTCTAGGCTGATCCTTTCCTCTCTACATCCACCGTGGCCAGATGTTAATTAGGTAACTGTGTATTCATGTCTCCAAAGAATTAGTGAATCAAAGAGAAAAGGTGGCAGAGTCTGAAATTAAGCAGAGGAATAAGGACACGATCATGGCGGTAACTAGGTGAAAGAGAGGTCATCAGGGAAGAGGAGAAAACAGTTGAAAAAAGGAACAGCCCCTTTCTGTCTCTGTGAAAGCCTGTGATAGGTCAGCCTCCCTCCTCATCACTATTGCTGGGCTGCTGGCCCTGGGAGACATACTTGATACTACCAAACCAGGGGTTCCTGCTGATGGCGAAGAAGCTAGGAATGAGGTTCATTCGTTGTGCATGTGAAAAGTAAATCCATGCCTGTGGAACTCCACAAATAGAAGCAGAACAAGTTCTTTCGTGGCTGCTATGGAACTTGAAGTTTGAACAGTCCAATAGTAATCAAGTTTCTTCTTATGTTGAGGGCAGAATAAAAAGAGAAGCCTCGTAAAGGCAGAGAAGATTTCAGCATTTCTCTTCCTTTTATTAGAAACTGATTAACCCGTGAAAATTCAGCTTGAAAGCTAAAGTGCACTACGCAAACAAACAAAACAAACTCTTGTGCTTTTTATGTCTTCTGAATTTGGAAACCAAAAAGTGTACAATCATTTCAGAGGGATATTCTGGAGAGCTCGCCTGGTACAAATTGGTTACGAGTAAAAGCGTGTGTGTGTTTTCAGCATCTCTCTCTAAACACAAGTAGGAACTCCTAAAAGCCACATTGTACTATTCTGTGGTGAGAAGGAATTTTGTGACCTTTGGAGAAATTTTGTTTCAGTTTTTCCTAAGAAGACCATGATAAGGAAGTGAGCCACATTTCTTGGCCATGGGAAGTTTGTCTCAATGCCCCAGGCTTGCGTTCTCAGGAGTGTAGAGGGTTCTAAGCAAGTGGGCTTGTCGCCAACTGGTCCTGCACGGCAGGTGTAAATTTTACACTTACAAACTTGTTACGATTCCCAGCCATCCTCAGGGTTGTGGAATTGATGGCAGTGGCCTCTGGGGAACATCTCTAATGCTGACCTTCCCTCAGTGTTCAGGCTCCTGGCTCCACATCCAAGAATCCGCTTAGCAGGAGGTTGAACCCTCAAAGTCCCAGACACTCAACAAGAAATGGAGGACTTAGCCTGGAAGGAAGGACAGGCTCATTGGAAACACAAGGGGCAAGCTCCTGGCCTGCATGCTTACCAACAGCCTTCTTGTCTGGAAACCCAGTAGATTTGGTGCTCATGCCTGACTACCTCTCCAAAGCATTGGACACATCTCTCCTGAAATAGTTCTTTCCCTCTTTTCCTTACCTCCAGAATTTCTGACCACTCCTGTCAATCAACCTTGCAAAATGCTTTTGTTTTGTCTATCTTTTGAATCAAGGATTCTCAACCAGGATGGATTGTGCCCTGCAGGGGACATTTGGCAATGTCTAGAGACAACTTTAATTGTCACAACTTTGGGGGATGGGGAAGGCATGCTACCAGGTAGAAGCCAAGGATGCTGCTTAACATCCTACAATGCGCAGGCTGGCCTACCCCCCACTACAAAGACTTATGGATTCTAAAACATCGACAGTACAGAGGTTTAGAAACTCTGACTCAACTGGTGTGTCTCCACAGTGCTTTCTCCTATATGCTTTATTCTTCCTCCAACTCATATACTCTTTGGGTTATCTCAACTACTACCACTTAATACAGTGATGTCGACACTCTGATGGCTCCCAAACCTCTGTCTCCAGCTGGATTTCTCCTCTGAGTGTCAAACTCATAAATCTACTAAGCCACTGGACATCTTTAGCTTGACATCCTATAGATGACCTTCTGCTTTTGTTTTGTTTTGCTCTTGGATTCTCAGAAAGAAAAAAAGTTCATGGACGGGCAGGGTGACTCATGTCTATAATCCCAGCACTTTGGGAGGCCAAGGCAGGCAGATCACTTGAGGTCAGGAGTTCGAGACCAGCCTGGCCAATGTGGTAAAACCCCATCTCTACTAAAAATACAAAAATTAGCCAGGTGTGATGGCGCACGCCTGTAATCCCAGCTACCTGGGAGGCTGAGGCAGGAGAATCGCTTGAACACAGGCAGCAGAGGTTGCAGTGAGCCAAGATCCTGTCACTGTACTCCCACCCGGGGGGAAAAGGGGGAGACTTTGTCTAAAAAAAAAAAAAAAAAAAGGAAAGAAAGAAAAAAATGTTCATAATTGAAAAAATAACCTCACATGTAGTTATATATTTTTAATAATAGGGAATTAAAACTAACTTTTATTTTGAAATAACAACGCACAATATAGTGGCACATTCTGAGATCATTAGATACAGCTTGGGAATGTCACAAAAGCTGTTGAAGGGAAATCCTTGAGTCTTTTAGAATAGGAAGATTTTGCCATAACTCTTTCTTTGATTTAAACAAGAACTTACCGTCTTTCATTGTGGACACCAAAGGCTTGATGTGGTGCTGCCTACTGTTGTCTAACACTTTCAGAGCCTCCTTTATATAATGCCTTAGGACTAGCTTAGTCCTAGATTGACACTGTAGGGTTACAATAGATATAAGTTGAAATTTATTAATTTTTTTTTTTAGTTCAAAGACCATATCTTATATACCTTTCAGTTACCTAGAACGCTGAAGCAGAACTGCTTCTCAAGAGATATTTGACAGGTATTGAATGAAGGCATTTCCTGGGAAAACAACTTCTTATCTTTTACCTTTAGGCCCTACTTGTTAGCCATTCCCTTCTCCACTGGCAAGAGGTACACACACACACACACATACACACACACACACACACAGAGACAGAGAGAGATTGACTAACCCTAAATCAACTGATTATGTGCATTTAGGAAAATCACCAATGAGTAGATGCCATTCTCACAAAACAGCCTGCACATCCCTTTAGAAAACCCTGATAGGTCAGCAAGGGAGGGAAGGCCAGAGGCAGGAAGGAGAAAGTGTGGAAACATCTGTCATGGGATCAGTCATGTGGAAGGTTTGGAACTGTGCCCCAGAGTTTGTGCTTATAGGGTGCTTTCCAGAACCACTAGTATCTCCCAGGGAAACCAGCTGCTTACACACTCTGAGCCCTTACTTGACATTGTGATGAGATATCGGAAAGGAAGGGATGGTGCCCTGAGACACAGTTTCCCAAAAGTGAGAGTAGATCCCCATGCTTCCTAAACTTCCTCTTTCTTTAAAAGAACAATCTCCTTCCTCCAACTTGGAGCAGCTTTCCATAGAGCTGCCCATCTGTTTCTGTCTTTAAAACAAGTCTCCATGTGCACCATGTGAAGCCAGGCAAAGAAACATGGAGGAGAGTGAATTACAGATTGAGGAAGAGGAGGGGCATGGAGGAGAGTGAATTACAGATTGAGGAAGAGGAGGGGCATGGAGGAGATACCAAGCAAAACCCGGGGGCCTTTCTACCTGGCCCCATCTCGGAATGTAGAGCCACAGACCAGTGAGTCTCAAGATGAACAAAGAACAGTCTCTGCTGGCTCCATATCTTCTGACTTCCTGCAGGGCTGCCAGCTCCTATTCAGTGGTGCCTTTTCATTGAGTCTACCATTTAGTGACTATAGAGTGGGCACCCATTGATTGTTTCTAAGAGTCATACTTTTTCACAGGCTTTCCTGTAGCCCCCGTGTTAGTCCATTTTGCATTGCTGTAAAGAAATACTTGAGACTGGGTAATTTACAAAGAAGAGAGGTTTATTTGGCTGACAGTTCTGCAGGCTGCACAGGAAGCATGCTTGGCTTCTGGTGAGCTTTTACTCATGGCAGAAGGCAAGGGAGATGTCATGTCACATGGCAAGAGAGGAAGAGAGGCAAGAGAGACGGGAGGAGGTGCCAGGCTCTTTTTAAGAACCAGATCTCATGGGAACTAAGAGTGAGAACTCGCTCATTACTCAAGCACACCAAGCTGTTCATAGGGGATCCACCCCCATGACTCAAGCACCTCCCACTGGGCCCCACCTTCAATACTGAGGATCAAATTTCAACATGAGATTTGGAGAGGACAAATATCCAAAGTATGTTGATCCCCAACACCCATTTCCAAGCTTTGGGGTGCCATTTACAGCTGTAAGAAAGCCTTAAGGTCACCAGCTAGAAGTGGGGTTGATTGTGCAACCCTCCCATCCTGGACGCAGCCTGCTATGTGGGTGCTGGAGTCCAGTGAAGCAAGTCTGGGTTGGTTTCCCAGGCTGTGCAGAAGACCTGTCTTCCTCTTCTGCCCCACTTTGTTTTATTGACTCGTTCATTAATGTCACTGATGTTAAGTGGCCAGAATAGGTTAAACACTGTAGGCACTAGAGAGAAAATGGTGACCCCAAGCCTTGAGTTGCTTCCATCTCTGGAAGACTTTGGTCGGTATTAGGTGAATGTACGAGTGTTATATCATGATAGAAATGAGCACAGGAGCCTTCAGTTCTGCCAAGAAAGGGTGCCTGCTGGAGTTTCAGGGTTCAGCTGAGGGTCACTGAGCCCTGTAAAGTGATGTGAAGGCCAAGGGGGTTGAGTGAAGGAGACGCAGGTGAGTGCTGTATCCGCAGTGAGAGGGGAAACCTGGTCTTCACATGTGAGTGCAGAGTAATTAGAGGGTGGGAACGGGAAGAAAGACAGATCCCTGGGACCACTGCAGACCTCATTAAGGACTCGATCCTACAGTGGACAGGTGCACAAGAGAAACAGTCAAAATATGTGTTAAGGAGAGGCTGGAGGGGAGTCCTGAAAAAGTAAATGAGAGCTTTGCCCTCAAAGAGTTTATCATCTCTTTGAGAAAAGGAAGGGGAAAAAACACATGAAATTGACAGTGTAAAAAACAAATGGGAATGTTGTTAAGCAGTGAAGCATTGAGTGCAGACCAACAGAGCCGCAGAACAGACGGAAGAGTGAGCATCCCATGAGAAGGCAGGACAGGCCACAGCCTCACAGATACGGAAAGGCTGGGGATGGTTTCCTTGGTGAGGCTTCTTATTTGCAGTGAAAGGGTTCAACATTAGCATTGGCTCCTTTAATTTCTCCAAGTGTTTAGATCTCTGTGTTATCAACAGTGGTAATGCCTGCACTACAGGCTTTAAACAAAGAATAAAATCCTGGCTGGTGTCCGAATCACAATTGGAACAAAAACAAACAAAACACCCATGGGGAAAATGGTACTTCTGGAGTTCCTCTACTGCTCAGATCACATAGGGCTACAAAAATTTAAAATATTACCTCCTCACTGGCAGCATCTCCTTCACTTGATTGAGCTTCGTTATTTTGCCTTCAGATGTTATCAGTTTATGGAATCTAGACCTCTGAACTGTTTGTTATGAGGACACTGTTGAGGTCACTATGAGGCTTAGTCCCGCTAAAATGAAAATACAATGGTAGTAATTTCTTTCAGGCCTAATGCCTAGGGGGAAATCTTTAATTTCTCCAAAAAACAAAAAATAGGAAGTGTGTACATTTCATCTTGCTCTTTTTACTTTGTCTGGAAGCATATTGCTAAACTTGAATCTCAACAATAGAAGCCCAGTAAGCTTTCTGATTGGTGTATTTGTGTTTCAGTGTTCTTCTGAGTTCTAATTTTCATTTCTATCTTCTCATGTTAATAAATGGGCTTTTTGGGTAAGGTATCTCAAAGATGTATGGCATTAGTTGGGAGAGAAAAACTTAAAGAGTTAAAAATTAAAAAAAAAAAAAGGAAGAATACTAGAGAAGAAAAATGGGTTGAAACAAAAGGATAATAAGGGGACTGAGGAGAAGGGAGGGAGCCTGCTGAGATGCTCTGAGAAATAAGAGATGAGATGAGGGAAGGTGTGTAGATAGTGGACAGAGGCAATAGAGAGCCACCGAAGGTTTTTGAGCTGGGGAGTAGCAACATTAAAACTTGTTTTTTAGGTTTGCCTGATTGCAATGTACCAGACTATGCACCTGATTATATGTACCAAAATAGGGAAAAGCTAAGTGATTGTATGTACCAAAATAGGGAAAAGCTAAGGAAGTGATGCCTGGGAAGATAAAAGAATAAGCAGCTATGGAAAGCATTTTGGTAAAAAAGTGAATGAAGTTTGAATGTGAGGAGTAAAGGGATCAGTCAGCACTGACAGCAGGTGTGTAGGGTGTTATTATCGCCAGCGAGAGCTCAGTAGGAGGAAGGGATTTGGATACTTTAGAGGGTTGGAGAGAGAGGGGATGGGGGCAGGAAGAGGCGAATATATTTCTGATTCGTAATTGTAGGGTCCTAAGATCCCATATCTTTTTTTTTTTTTTAATCTTATCCTTAACTGGATAGAATCCAAATTGCCACTTCTTCGCCAGGCTGGATTCCTTCAAAGCCAACTAGTTTTGTAATAGAATGATGCTTTGAAATACTGGTCAAACTACAGATTAACCCAAAGGACAGCAGGGTAGTAAGTAAAAGATCCCTTAAAAATTCTCTTCAGAAGATTCATAAAGTTGTCATTTAACCATCTGTTCAAGTCCCATGAGAGTTCATAAACAACAGTGTGCTTTTCTTCCTTGGCCCAATGGGGCATTCATTTCTCTTTCTGGATCTGTAAAGACTATTCATGTTTCCCCCAAAGTTTTATTATGACAAATTTCAAACATAAAGCAAGGTTGAAAGAATTTTACAGTGAATAGCTGGGTCACCCACCACTTAGATTCTACTATTAATAGTTTGCTGTTTTTGCTTTCTCATAGATCTCTCCACTTGTGCATCCATTGATTCATCTTGTTTTTGTGCATTTCAGAGTAAATTGCAAACATGACTACTCTTTGCCATATAACTTGCATTTGCAGGCTGGGGAACGTGTGTTAGCCCACCTAGGTTGACAGTGGAGATCAAAGAGAAGTCAGTGGCTCTTTCTGTGGGTGATTTATCTCCCCAATCCCTTCCTCCCAGCGAATTTTAATGTTGACTCTTTAATGACAGTGGTGTCTGGCCTGTGCACTTGAGTTCCTAGAAAATAGAAAAGAGAATTTTTACAAACCCAATTCTCTTTAAAAACTTCAGCCTTTGAGACTGAAAAGACTTCTACAGGTAGCATAGTTGGAAGTTGTTTTTTTAAGTCCCATAGAGATATAAGCTCTATAGCCTATGTGCACGTTTCCAGATTTCCAGATATCAGATTTACTTAAAGCAAAATTGTACCTTTAATAATGTAAGGAACATAGAGAATACAAATGGTCTCTGCTTTCAGATACAAAATATTCCTAAAAAAATGTCACGGACCAACACCATTGTCTCCACCTGTAGGGAGTTAGAGGCAGAAATTGTAGCACAGGAAGTTAGTGAGGAGGGAGGTAAAAGTTTTTAGCCTGCAAATGGATGGTACTATCAAAACCAGAGATTGCCTTACTAGAATTTACAAAACAACTATTACTGCATGCCTTTATTGCATGCAATTTTCAAGCTTAAGAAATGTGATCCAGCAGTGTAATAATAAGCCTGGATGTGACGGCATTCGATTAAGGTTTGTTTTGCCTCCATTTCTTTGTCTATTGTATTTACGTTTATGTTTTAATTGATATTTTGGTCATGTGTTTTCCCCAAAGAGATTTTGTGAAGGCTTCCATTTTTTAAAATTAAAAAACGATATATTTGATACATTGTAAACAAAAGAAATCCTCCTTAATGTACCCAGAAATGAGATCTTGTTAGTGCACTAAAACTTCACTTAAAAGTATTTATCCAGCAGTACCATAAGCAAACCAAAGGTATCATTGTAGAGACTTGGAGGAAAGGACCTCAGTTTGGGAAGAGCCAATATGGGGAACTAATTCTCAGATCAGAATGTGGCTTGAATAGAGGAGAGGAAGAGAGTATTAAGGCACATATGCAGCAGGTGATATAGAAACAGTATCTGCAGGAGAAAGCTCTTGATGACCCATCTGAGAGGGTAGAAGTCAGTTTATTTATCTTGGTCAACTCAAACTCAACACAAGAGATAGTCCAGAAGGGAAATGAAATAGAGGAAAGAAGCGGAGATTAGATTTTTTAATGATATCATCTGATTTTACAATATGTAAAATTCAGGCTCTCTGAATTTTTTTTCACTGGAGAAAATTAAGTGTTCTTGGGCCCTGTAAGAACCTTAGGATGAGAGTGTGATCAACATAGCCTTAAAGATTCAGTCTCTGGAGCCTCTATGACAGTGATAAAGACCTGTTGGCTCCATGTGTTATCTCAGTGATTAAGGCTTGCTTCTTTCTCAAAGGTCAGGCAAACTTCATCCTACTTTAAGTTTAGCCTCATATGCAGGGAAATTGATTAATAGAACCACTTATCTACCTGTATGGGGTGAGTACAAACAAGTGCTCAAATCATTATAATTATTTTCCATGTTGTCACTCATGCAACTTTGCAAAAATTTTCTGTGGGCTGGTAAATCTTAGTACTTATCTGCAAGGCTATTTTGTAAGCAGCAAATTGAGTGTGATTATTACACTAATACTTAAATCGATACTTCATGCTGGTAGTTCCCACTCCAAGATATTCAGGTGAAAGTTGGCATTATATGGAGATTGGTGGGGAAGGTATAATTGAATAGAAAAGGATGGGAGAAGAACAACACTCTCCTTATAACCATTGCATTTGGAAAGAGACATTTAAAGGAAAATCTACCAAAATGATGACTTTAATGACAAGAAAAGATAGCTCCACTAGATCCCCTCTGTTTACACATGCTATTGTTTTAGCCCATGATGTTTTGTTTACTTTGGAAGGAAATATTTTACCCCCTCTGAGATAATTAATTTTTGTCAGCTTCACTGTTTATAAGGGAAACTGAGAAACTGTTAATTGAAATACAGAATGAGTCAGTGTTTCCTGTAATTTTTGGCAGCATTCTAATTTGTGTCAATCCCAGCCTAATTATTAGATTTTTTGGAAGCAAAAAGCATATTTGATTTTTCTCTTACTGACTTTGTTCTTCCTTTTTTTATTGAAATATGTGCTGTCTGACAAAGGTCATATGATTGATGTCAAAGTGAGGTGAACTACCCATACGTTTGAAACACCGGAAGGCTTATTGCATCATGTTTGGCTCTTCACTGCAGTTCAATATTTAGAAGGCTCTTTTCCTCATTGCTACTCCCAGCCCCAACCAGAAAATGTGATTCTTGCAAAGACCTTTTAGCTAGGATGAAGTCGAGGTATATGGCCCATCACTAATGACATCACTGAAGTAAATTTCCCAGAAGCCATCAGGGAGAATTCATTTGGAAATCCAATTGAATGTCACTTGCAAAGGGCAGCCTCCTGAAAGAGGTGACCAGTCATGCATTCCTGAGTTGTTTGTTGTAAAAGCATTAATCACCATGAACTCATTTACTCCTAACGCGAGCACAGTACATTATTCCACAGGAATTCTGTTCCAAATGATTGTTAATGTAGAGGACGGGAGCTGCTGATTGTGGGCAGGGTTAATAAAATTCGTCAGATCAATGGCCAGTATAATGGGCTTGTTAATGGTTTTTAATAGAGGTTGGATCTTCCTGGCTGCAGCAGAGTGAAGGCTGGGAGAGAGAGGCAAGTGGCTGTGCAGGGAGACAGCTCCATCTCCTGCCTGCTGAGGTGGCCTGTGGATGAAGAGAGCATCCCTGTTGGTCACTGAGCATCAGCAGGGCTCTGAGGTGGCCTTGGTTGGGAACGTAGGCACCAGCTGTGGGCTGGGGAGGGAGCCCCGGGGACAACCATACTCCAGTAGCTGGCACGCCATAGCCTCTTGCAGACCCAGGCCAGAGTCCATCTAAACACCTGAAGCCACGGATATCCCGGACCCTTGCTTGCACCCCACCCCGGGCCCACCAATGAGATGAAGGACGACAGTCACACTGATAATAGTGACAACCCTAGCAAATGCTCACGGAAGCTCTCCAGGGCCAGAGACCAAGCATATTCCACGCACTCACCTCAGTCCCCATAGCAACCTCCCCAGAGATATGTACTATTTATTGAACCCATTTTATAACTGGGGAATCTGAAGTTCAGAGAGATTTTGTCTCTAGCCCAGGGTTCGATTAGAAACTGTGTGCCTTTAGATGCCATGCTCTTTTATTAGAGGGAGAGACACAGAAGCTGCAGCCTAAAATCAGACTGAAGAAAGATGCAAGGTGTGATGAGGGCCTGGGAGTCTTTCCATTTGTTTCTCCAACCAGTCAGTGTGTTCAGGAGCAGCCGTGAGCAAATTATGTAAAAGCTATGGCTTGTCTGCAATGCTGTTTCTCTAGGCGTTGTTACTAAAATTCAGGGTGCCCAGGGCCCTTGAGATGCCCAGGTGCTCTGGGCCACCCCACTGTAGCCTTGACCGGGACACGCTGACAGGTCCTCTTCACCCCATGCTGCCCTGTACTTACAGCCTAGTCCTTCTCACCCTCTCCTGCTTCACCAAATGACCTCACTTGACCCATTTCTGGTCATCTGTGGGTCATCGTGATCTCCAACTGCTGTAGCCAGCTCAGCTCAGATGGGAGGAAGCTACTGCCTCCTGGGGATGCCTCCTGAGCACAAGACTTTTGTGAATGACAGCACAAGGACTGCCCAGAGCCAGCACCCAGAGTTCCAGCTGCACTGCTGGGCATGGGAACACAGTGACATTCCCAAGCTCCAGAGACTGCCCTAACTAAGGGGCCAACATAGCTGCCTTGGGGCTCAGGAACAAGACGGGGTTGGAGCTTGCAGGTGGAGACTGGGTGAAAGAGGCAGCCACGAGCTGAGGAAATTGGCGAGTAGGAGTGAAGGAGGAATGACCGCTGGAACTACAAAAAACACAAAATACTAGCACTACTAGATGTTCTCAGTAAGCTCAGAGGATGGCAGAAGGACTTCATAAATGTTATCAATAAATGAAAAGACATGGCACACATACTCCAGTGACCTTTCCCAGGTCAGCTTCTATAATCAAGATGGGAGTAGGCTGCAGCAGTCCTTGCGTGTGAAAACACCACCATTCCTAAAGTTATTTCCTTGATTATGTCATTTAAAAAAATCTACTGTTAAGGGTTTGGAGGATGTAAGAAAACAGATGGTTATAAGGAGGGGGTGATGCAGGGAAGGAGGGGGAGGACATAGGGGTTTCAGAGGGAGGCTCACGCATACCCCACACACTTACCACCCTCAGCAGGACTGAGCTCGGTTACACCATGCTAAATGCAATAGGAAACGCAGAGATGGATGGAACGTGTTCTCCGGCCCCCCAGAGCTTACGAATATACACCATAAGTGCTAGACTACATGGCACAGGATATAAATGCAGTCGAGTTGAGTGAGAGAAATTAGCAAGAGGAAAATTCAGAGACAGTATCATGGAAGATTGCACTGGCTGCAAGAACACAGAGGATTTGAATCCCGGGGAGGGAAGGCACAGTCCACACAGGGAGAGGAAGCAGGGACAGGAGGCTGGAAGCGCGAGTGAGCATGCTGAGCACAATGGAGGGTGAAAGAGACACCACGGAGGGTGAAGGAGACGGCCTCGGTCTAACGGAGGAGGGGTGTGTGTGCACGTGGGTGTGTGTATGTGTGCACAAATGTATGAATGTGTGTGAGAGTATGCAGGAGTATGGATGTGTGCATGTGCATGTGTGTGCACAAATGTGTGAGAATATGCCTAAGTGTGTATGCGTGAGTGTGCATGTTTGTGCACGAATGTGTGAATATCTGTGAGAATACTCATGAACGTGTGTGCATGTGCATGGGTGTGCATGAATGTATGTGTGCATGAGTGTGAGTGCGCATGTTTGTGCATGAATGTGTGAATGTGTGTGACAGTATGCATGAGTGTGTGTGCATGCGTGTGTGTGTGTTTTAGGAGAGGGCCAGGCACGGTGGCTTATGCCTGTAAACCCAGCGCCTTGGGAGGCGAAGGCGGGCAGATCACTTGAGGTCAGGAATTAGCCGGGCTTGGAATTAGCCAGGCTTGGTGGCACATGACTGTAATCCCAGCTACTCAGGAGGCTGAGGCAGGAGAATCACTTGAACCTAGGAGGTAGAGGCTGCAGTGAGCCGAGATGACGCCACTGCACTCCAGCCTGGGTGAGTGACAGAGCAAGACTGCATCTCCGCCCCACCCTGCAAAAAAAAAGTGGGCACAGGGGAGCAGTGGGCAATAAGCAGGACCAGAGAGAGGGTGAGACACAATGCAAAGACCTTGGTAGCCAGACAGAGGAATTTGGACTAATGTGGTAGGCAAGAGGGAGCCACTGTCGGTCCTTGGGCATCTAGGGAGCATGACCTGGAAAGGTTCATCTAGCAGTGTGGAAGAGGTAGACTGGAAGGGGAACAGAGAATTATGGGCACTATAGGCACCCCGGACACCCTGCCATTCTGATTTGCCATTTTCTCTCCTCCAGCACACTTTGATATTCCCCATCACATTGGCTGAAGTCGTCCTCGGGCCTCACTCCTATCCATCAAAGAAGACAGGACTCACCTTGCTGACTGCTGCCAGCATTACTTACATCAGCCGGTAAGAATCACATGGAGAAAGTCAACGCAGGCTTGTCATTCAAGGCCCCAAGGGAAGTTCCAGAAATGTGTACTGTTCTGTCAGAATCCCTTTATCTTGGTTTAATAAGGATTTAATCATGTTTACATTTCCAGGTAAGAAGGATTCTTATTGTTTGATTTTAATGCTCATGGAAACCTCCCATGCACAGAAACATGCAGGTGTGCACACACATACACAGCAAGTCACAACTTGCCTCTCTCTCTCTCTCATGAAGGATTAATCATTGCAAAGCCATGCACTTTGCTTTCCCAAGGAAATGTTGCTCCTTGGTTCTATCTTCAGTGAACATGTTTGAATGGCTGAGGGATCTGAGGCGTCTAACTACATTCTACCTAAAAAGGCATTTAGCGGGCAGAGCAGGCTAGGTTTGTCCACTCCTGTTGCCTGTTTCATCATGGGCTTATTTGCATCAGCAGTTGGCATCAGATCTCCTAGGAGGCATTTGGGCAATGCATGGGAGACAATTTCAGTAGCTGGCCTAGATTTCATCATTCAACCACCTGGCAACGCTCATTTTCAGAAATGCTGCCCCATAGTCTATAATCAAGGGAACGTGCTTGGCCTTCCACCCAGTGACTGAGAAACTTTTCTTCCATTCTATAACCTTCTCATCTGGTACCATGCTTTTGCTCCTGCTGAAAGAAAGAGGCTTGCTGAACACAAGATCTGCAGATTGGAAGCTAATCAGTGTTCCTTCTCTAGACTCACACAAGCTATTCATGTGTGACAATCTGGACGACCCTCTGATCCCTATATGCGGGGACGTTTAGTTCAGTTCAGTGCTCTGTCAGGGATGGAAGCCGAGAGAGAGCGCATTTCAAAGAACCTGCGCTCTAGCAGTGCCTGTTTTATGGACTCAACCAGCCTCTGTCTTAGAGCAAACAAACTTGGTGTCCAGACCTCATCTGCTGTTTTCTCCCTAACCCTTCCTTCCCTTTTGTGGTGTCTACCCCTCCCACCTTTCTGTGCCTCTCTTTCCCCGAGTACCCAAATCTTTCTTCTCCCATCTTGAAGAAAGCACTTGCTCAATAAATCTACCCCAAGACTCCGGTGCTCTATATTGTTCTTTAGCCTCTGAAGCCTTTACATTTTAACAAAGGAACTTTCAGAGAACGAGGCTTAAGCTTGGGACCTACTGATAGTTGATGTCTGCAGCACTCTGTTGAGAAGGATTCTGAGACACTACCAAGAAAAATTTGCTTGATTATTAGGCAATGACTTTCAATAGCATGACAATGGACAGTGGTAAGATATGTGTTATGTGTTTGCCATATCTGGCTTCACACAAAGGAATATATCCCTAAAGACAGAGTATCTGGGACCTGGATTGGGGTAAGAGTACAGACACATAAAGATTTTGTTGTTGTTGTTGTTCTTGCATGTGTTGAAGAGAAGCGAAGTAGAAGCTAGCTGATTATACACATGAATTCGGATGCTGTATCTTTTTTGGTGGTGTTTAACTTACTCTTTATTGCAAAGTGTAAATTTTGTAGTTCATATATATAAGTTATTACCTTTTACTTACTAATGTCTTCTACCTAAGGACTTGTAAGTTGATTATCAGTTCACATATCTGACCCTTGTTGTTCTTTTCCTTTTTGGGGACCAAGAAGATAAAAAGCACCTAAGGCCACTGCTGTTATTGGGGAAAATTGCAGTGGCTATAAAAATGAGAAGTAGTAGCCAGGAGGTTGGTTTGTCAGTACCTGGGTGGGTGTCGTCATGATGCAGTTAATTAGGAGATTGAAGAAAGAAATGCGACAAGATGGGAACCAGGTACAAGTGCATCCTTTATCCATTCAGTGGTTCACCAGCTCCAGGCAGTATGCTAAAATACGGAGGGTACAGTGATGTTCAGGAAACCTGCTACCTTTAGAGGCTGCCGGGGAAAGAGGAGCATATCAGACAGTGGGAGACAGGGTGATAGGACTGTAATAGGCATAAGCCCAGGATGCTACGGGCACACAGAGAGGTGTGCAGGACTGGCCTCTTAAAGGGAAGCACTGTCTAAGCTGAGGCCCAAGTAGTGAGTTAGAATAGGTCAAAAGAGATGTGAAAAAGACCTTTAGGCAGAAGAAACAGCATCTGCAAAGGGCTAGAGGAGCTGAGGGTGTGGCTGAATTGGAGGACAGGGTAAAGCCAGGTTGTAAATCCACATCAGTGAGTTTGGACTTTTAAACCAAGTGCTTTTCTGTAGAAAAGTATTCTAATCAGAGGAATGAAATGATGTGGTTTATGTAAGAAAGCTGATTAGAAAGACGATTCTGGCTGAAGTGTGGACATCAGACTGAAGAGGAACAAGACAGGTAGACCAGTTGGTGGCATTGCTGGTAACTCAGGGGAGTTGATGTTAGCCAACTGATGAAAACATCAGTCAATCCACAAATAAAATCAGAGAGTGTGAGCAATGGGAGGCGACTTAAAGATGACTTAGCACTGGAAAACTAAATCTCCAGTAGGGTAGATGACATGCCCGTGGTCATATGGCAGAGGTGCAGTGGAGATGCAAAGCTGGTACTTGAGCCAACTAAAACTGAGGTCTTCTGTTTCCAAATCCAGTTGTCTTTCCACTGTGTTTATGTGGCCAGGTATTTGTTCAGTTCCCAGTGTGTGCAAAACCATTCAGCTAAATGCTGGATGGATGGGCATGTGCAAAGCTTGACCTAGGTCTGAACTCTGAAATCTTTCTTTTTCTTTTTTTTGGAGATGAAGTTTTGCTCTTGTTGCCCAGGTTGGAGTGCAATGGCACAATCTCGGCTCACCGCAACCTCCGCCTCCCGGGTTCAAGCAATTCTCCTGTCTCGACCTCCCGAGTAGCTGGGATTATGGGCATACGCCACCACGCCCAGCTAATTTTGTATTTTTGGTGGAGATGGGGTTTCTCCTTGTTGGTCAGGCTGGTCTTGAACTCCCAACCTTAGGTGATCCACCTACCTCGGCCTCCCAAAGTGCTGGGATTACAGGTGTGCACCACCACGCCTAGCCTCTGAAATCTTTCACGTGTTGTTCCCAGCTCTATGCTTGGATTAGACAGTAAAGTACTGGTAACAAGGGAGTGGAGGGAAGGGATGGAGACCCGTCACCAGAAGAAATGTGACTGGGTAGGCTCCAGTGCCCAGTGGGGAGCTGAGGTGGTTTGGGATTTCATCCTTCATGAGAAATACTGAGGTGGTATTTGGTCCATTAAGCCCCATTTTTGCTAGAACAAATCAAATACAGACACTTAAAGGAGGGTTTTTGATGTTGTCCTGTTGATGGAAGCATCTCTATTTCTGTCCACATCCCAGTTAGAGGAGCTCAGACCCTTTGGTGCCTGCCATCCCCACCCTTACGCAGGTTCCAGGGGCCCTGGCTCCTCACAGCCACAGATGGCCATGAAGTTCTACAAGCTGCGGATACCCATGGAGATGTTTTAGAGAAGTGGCTATGGGCCCACTGTCAGATGTGCCAGTTTAGATGGTCAAATGGGGAAATGGCATAGCACGAATGAGGTAAAGAGCATGGGTTCGGGCCAGAGGGAGCGTGAGAAATGAACATGAGTCAGGAAAACAGTACTGAAGCTGAGCTGGAGAAGCATTTCCCTGCCGAAACCATGTTACAATGACCTAAAAATAGTCCCTGAGACCGAGGGGACCGCCTTACATGTGGTGGTTGCTTTTAGTTCTTTTTCAGATTGCAGAATTGAAGAGCCGTCCCTTAAGTGGGAAAATAAAGCTTTGCAAAATCGTAATGACTGCAAATCTTTCATTTCCTTTGGAAAGCATTAGTCACCTTTAAATATGGTAGCTCGCTTATTCCTCCCTTCTCTCTTACCCCAAAACACCTCACCTGGTTCTCCCTGAGGCAGTGGTGAGGAGCAAAAAAATAGAAATGTTTCTTCTGCTGGTTTTTATCATTCTTTTATTGAATAAATATTTTCCCTAACACATGGTTGGTCCTGCTCAGAAAAGCAACGTTATATAAGGCCAAGCTTCAGCCTGCAGGGGGTTTATCCTTAATAAGTGGAGGTAACCCATGCATACAAATTATAAGTACAGAAGATGGAAAGTGGTGAAACATCATTTAAAAAAGAAACAAAAAAACAAGGAGTCACAAAAAAGGAAGAGTTTGCATCCAGCTGAGCAGTGTGGGAAGGGCGCTGTGGAAGGCGTGCATTGGATCTGAGCCCTGAAGGACCGGTAGGATTAGAGCTAGAAAAAATGAGAGAAAGTAAACAACAGGAGCACAGTCCCAAGGCCAGGAAAGTGCAGAAAGTGTGAGAGCAGGGGTCAGTAATTCTCTTTGCTGGACCTGTTTGTGAAAGAGACTAATGAGAAATATCCCTGGAACTATCCACTCGCGGAGGCTTGCAGATGGCAGACTACAGGAGGTTGGACATAGTATAGACAATGGGAGCATTTGTTGTTGCTGTTGTTTGTTTGTTTGGAGTGAAAGCAAGGGTAAGCAGTATTAGTAACTTGGCCAGCAAATCATGCTTTAACATGTCATTCTTGACAATAGCGCTTCAAATAATTTGGAGTGACAAGAGATGGGAAACAAAATAAAATATAAACCAATATAAAAATAAAAACTGGCCAGCATATTATGTAGTTTGATCACAATGTCTTATTTTTTATGAATGGTTATTTCATAGTTCCAGCGATACCCCCAAACACCCTTCTGCTTTGGAGGTCTTGGTCCAATTTTCCAAGACCTCCATCCCTAAGGAGTTCCAGTAATCTGCTGAGTGCTCACACATGCCCCTGTTGTACACTGCACAACCCATGCTGTACACTGTTCTGAGCATTGTTCTTACACACAGATGGCAAAACCATAATCCCCACCGGGCCCAACATCCCCACCTGGCACAGTGTTAAGGGTTAACACACCGTGCCCACCGTGGGTGCCAACACTGTCATTACCCATCAACCCCCTGTGTTGGTAGAATTAACAATGTTACTCGCCACAGCAACCAACCCCGCTGGCCTGGAGTCCATCATCACACTGCTCTTGGTAGACCAGAAACCTACTGATGCCGCAGGTGTCTCTGCTAGTGTATAAGGTATTACATGTCCAATACCAGCACTGCACAGATATGCAGCCATCACCCAGCCTTGGGGCAGATGTTTGGAAAGTCGCTTCCCCAGAGTAGTTCCTATGAGGCAAGAGAGAGAATTACTTTCTTTTATACTGTGTTCGCCAGGGTAAGATCCCTCAGCAAAGCTTCCTGGGTTCCCAGAAGTAACAGTTCTTTAAATTCATGCCTCATTTACAAATACACATACACATCTTACCCTGACAATACATTAAAAGCTGCCAAGGGGTGGACTAAGCTAAATTCCAGTACTAGCCACCTTGCCATTTCCAGAATCAGCAATTCTCTCTTTCTCTTTCCAGTGTGTTAGGGTGAATTCCCTCCTGGAGCCACTGTTACCCTTTCCTAAAATATGATCTTCAACTGGGACCGTCCAGGTCAACCATAGCTTTATAGCCTCAACTGTCAGCAGGGATTGGAATCTCAGCACCATTTTCCACAGAAGAAATCCTTACACTGCCTGTAAATTATTATATGAAAATTAATAAAAAAGATGCCACACAACACACCCTTACTGTCAACATGTGGGGTCCAGCCCAGCCAGGATCCAAACTGAAGAGGGATGGAGGTGGAGGGCTAGGAGAGGAAAGGGTATCTCATCTCCTGTTCTTCTCATCTTTCCTGTTCAAACCTTAGTTCTTGTTCAACCAAAATGCATGTAACAGAAATCAGAAATAATGACAGCATGAAAAGAGTAAAACTGTAGAGTAAGAAATGAGAGACATGCCTGAGACACATTATTGAAATAACAGAATAGGTTTTATGGATTGATTGACATGTACCACACAAATGAAGAGGAAAAAATTAGGATAATTCTAAAAATTTTAAGTTAGTAGACTAGAAAAATGGTGATTCCATTGGTAGATGAAAATAAATTGTGAAAGAAATAGTTTTGGGTATAAGTAAAACACTGAGTTTAATATCCCGTAGTGGGTCTCATTTCAAAAATATTCTGGTTTAATTGGTTCTGGATGTGCCCTCAACATTGGAACTTTTAAGGCCCCCAAGTCAATTCTAATTTTCAGCCAAGATTGAGAATCACCTGCCTGGAGGAATTTCCGTTCAGAAATTCAGACCTTGCAGTCTCAAGAAAGGTGAGGCTGAGGAGATGCAGCTAGTTGAACCCTCGTGGAGTGACAAGACAAGGTTGCTGGAAAGGGAGAGAAGAGAGGGAAGATAAATAAGTAAGAGGCAAACGCCAGGGAAAGGCCCTCCTCTCAGGTACAGGAGGGAGAAGGAGCAGCAAAGGTAGCAAGGAATGACCAGGTGGTAGAAGGGCAGGAAGACAGAAAACCATGGGCCCTGAGGGTGGAGAGACTTCAAACTGGAAGGGGGTGTCTCAGGGAGGGGTCAGGAAACAGCTTTAAATGCCACGATGAGGTTGCCGCCCCAATAACTCTCATCTTTGCTGACATTTCATCATCTAGGTAAACTATTTGACTAACACTCTAGCTCTACAGTTTCTCCTGACTCTTTCTATTTGATATATTCCTCCTGGGCTGGAAAGATGTGACGTGAGGGTTAACACCGAAAGAAAGAATTATATGCCCAAAGCCCACAAAACTCCGTTATCTGCTTATCTGCCACTCACAGACGTCTGTATTTCCCTACTGATAAGATGCAGAAGTTATGAATTTCTTGACAGCCATTTTAATCCTCTAAGATTTAGGATAAGGAGACCCTAAAAAATTAATTTTTGGCTGCCATTTGGTGCCCACCTGGTCCAACTCACAAAGGTTCACATAGCAGATGGCTCAGGAAGGATGTAATGTCATTGGCCTCTTCAAAGTATTAGTAAAGTGAGATTAACCAAAACTTGAAAGGCCACTGGTCTATTTCCAAATTTTCAGAGCCTGTGGTGGTCTTGGTGAGTCAGGCAACTGAGAGCTGTCCATAGCAGTGTCCTACAGAGCCACCCAACACAGCAATTCATTTCAAAATACAAAGAACCTGTTGCATTTTTGGGCACTTGGCAAATAAATGTGCATGACAGACACAGTCCCTGCCCCTGCAGAGCTTTCAAGCTAGTGAGAAAAACAATCAAATAAGTAACAAAGATAAGTTCCAGGGTGGAGGAAGCAACTGGCGTAAGCATTTAACTGAATCAGGGTTGGGGGAGAAAGCTTCAGGAAATCTTTTCTAGAGAAATAGACTTTTAAGCTGAGATTTGAAGCATGAGTAAGATTCAGCCAGACACAGGGCAGAGAGAAGCAGGTTCCAGGAAACAGAAAGGTCAGCAAAAACAACAGCAGGTGTGAAAGCCAAGAAACTGCAGAGCTCAGTTCATTCAAGAAACAAAGGGGTTCAATATGGAGGGACCGCAGATCTACGGATGGAGGGTGGGCACGCCAGGCCAGGTCGGCTGGGGTGAGCAGCTGGGATCCTGGGATTCACTGCTGACAGGCAAGGGCTGTGGACAGAAACCGCTTTTAGAAAGATTACCGGATTATTGGTGGCTTGCAGTAGGGGAAGTGGGTTGAAAGGAGCAAGAAAGCCTAGTTGGTAGACAGTGACAGAAACCCAGATGGAATGAAGGAGGCTGAAGGAAGACTGTGAAATGGGGGAACTGAGGAAACATTTATAAGGAAGTTTAGTATAGATATGATTTCATGGGCTCAAATGTGGGGGCAAGATTGAAGGGAGGGCTGACATTGACTGAAATAGAAGACATGTTGAATGCAAAGATCCCTCCCTCCCTCCCTCCTCCCTCCTTCCCTACTTCCCTCCCTCCCTCCCCTCTTTCCTCCCTTCCTCCTTCCCTCCCCCCTCCTTCCCTCCCTCCCTCCTCCCTCCTTCCCTCCCTTCCTTCCTTCCTGCCTTCCTTTCTTTCTTCTTCCTTCCCCTCTGTCTTCCCACCTTCCCCTCATATTCAGGCAAGCCATAAAGAAGTGATGTCAACTAACAGTGTGACTCTGTCCTCACTCATGCCTCTCTGCTGAGTACCCTTGGTAAATGACTGTCATCTTGCCTCATACTCTGTATCTCTGTTACTTTTCCCACGATCAGGTACCACACCTGTAACTTTCCTTGCACTTTCTCTGTGAAGGTACACAATTCATTAGCTTACCTCGGCAACTTTCCTTTACAAGCCTTATGCTGAAGGAAACAAACATGAAGTAAACAGAAATTTTCCAAGCCTCTGGAGGGATGTCCTTATTTATAGACTATCTTACATAAATGTGCATGGGCATTTAGAAGCTCTAATTTCAAGTATATAAAGTAAACAAAGTGAACTAAGTGATGCAACTTGTTTGGAGTATATTCAGAACTCCTCACTGACTCCAAACTCCTAGCCCTATCTACTTGAAACTATTTATTTTCTATGCCATATACTTCCTTTGTCCTACCATGAGAAGACGCCATGCAGGTAAGAATCACTGTGGGTATCCTGTAATGCATCCATGGAATGCATATCTTAAAGAATTCTAGGCCAGGCACAGTGGCTCACACTTGTAATCCCAGCACTTTGGGAGGCCGAGGCGGGCGGATCACAAGATCAGGAGTTTGAGACCATCCTGACCAACATGGTGAAAGCCTGTCTCTACTGAAAATACAAAAATTAGCTGGGCGTGTTGGTGCATGCCTGTAATCCCAGCTACTCAGGAGAGCAAGGCAGGAGAATCACTAGAACCCAGGAAGTGGTGGGCAAGGCAAGAGAATCACTTGAACCCAGGAAGCGATGGTTGCAGTGAGCCGAGATTGCACCACTGCACTCCAGCCTGAGGGACAGAGTGAGACTCCGTCTAAAAAAAAAAAAAGAATTCTAATATTAGTAATAATGATGATAATTATTGTTTGTTCTAGTCACCTCATTCTCAATCTGGGAGGAACATCCAGACAAGTTTGGGAAAGCAGAGTGATACCAGCAGGGCCCAGGCAAGGAACTAAATGCCAATCCTACATTTATATGACCCTAAAATGGACACCTCCTTAGATACATTTAAATTGTGGTAAAAGGTACACAACATTTACAATTTTAACCATTTTAAGTGACTTACCATTTTGATCATTTTTAAGCTCTGTATCATGTTGTACATTTACCTTATTGTGCATCCATCACCACCATCCATCTCCAGAACTTTTACATCTTCCCAAACTGAAAGTCTACCCATTAAACAATAACTCCCTGGCTTAGTCCATTTTGCGTTCCTATAAAAGAATTTCAGAGATTGGGTAATTTATAAAGAAAAGAAGTTTATTTAGTTCATATTCTGAGAAGTTCAAGGGCATGGCCCTGGCTCCTGGCAAGGGCATCACTGCTGCCTCACAATGTGATGGAGACGGTCAAAGGGGAAATGGACATGAGTGAAAAGGGCAAAACCTGAGGGGCATCCTAGATTTATAACAAGCCATTCTCATGGAAAAAATCCATTTCTGGAGCTTACTATCACAAGAACAGCATCAAACCATTCTTAGGAGATCCATCCTCATGACCCAAACACCTCCCACTAGTCTCCTACTCCCAACACCAACACACAGAGGACCAAATTTCAACATGAGTTTTGGTAGGAACAAACAAACCATATTGAAACCATCGCGTTCCCCACTGCCTCCTCCCCCAACCACATGGCAAGCACCATTCTACTTTCTCCCTCTATGAATTTGACCTTCTAGGTTTCTCATGTAAATGGAATTATGCAGTATTTGTCTTTTTACAACTGGTTTATTTCACTTAGCATAAAATGTCTTCAAAGTTGATCCGTGTGGTAGCATGCATCAGAATTTTCTTCCTTCTTAATGCCTATGTATAGGCCACATTTTATGTATCCATTCGTGTATGAGTGGGTAGCTTCCACTTTCAGGCTATTATGAAGAATGCTGCTATAAACATGGGTGTACAAATGTCTCCTCAGATCCTTGTTTTCAATTCTTTTTTTTCTTTTTTGAGACAGAGTCTCGCTCTGTTGCCCAGGCTGGAGTGGCTGGAGGGCAGTGGTGTGATCTCTGCTCACTGCAAGCTCTGCCTCCCGGGTTCACACCATTCTCCTGCCTCACTCAGCCTCTCAAGTAGCTGAGACTACAGGTTGCCTGCCACCATGCCTGGCTAATTTTTTGTATATTTAGTAGAGATGGGGTTTCACCGTGTTAGCCATGTTTTCAATTCTTTTGGGTGTGTACTCAGAAGTGGAATTGCTGGATCAGATGGTAATTCTATTTCAGTTTTGGGGGGAACCACCATATAGTTTTCCAAGGCAGATGTACCATCTTCCATTCCTACCAACAATGAACAAGAGTTCCAATTTCTCTCTGTCCTTACTAACACTTGTTATCTTGTCTTTTTTAAAAAAAAAAAAAGTGTCCATCCTAATGAGTGTAAGACAATATCTCACTGTCATTTTGATTTGCATTTCTTCTAGTTATTAGTGATGCTGAACATTCTTTCATGCACTTGTTGGCCTTTCATGTATCTTCTCTGTAAAATGTCTATTCAAGTCCTTTGTCCATTTTTAATTGGGTTATTTGGGTTTGTTGTTATTGTTGAGTTACAGGAATATTTTACATATTTTGGATATTAACCCCTTAGTAGAAATATTATTTCCCATTCCATGGATTGCCTTTTCACACTGTTTATTGCGTCCTTTGATGCACAGAGATAATCCCTTAAATTTTACACCCTAGGACTTCTCTTGCTTCACTCTACTCCTGGCCCTGAATATATAGCCCTTGTCTCTTCCACAAAACATTTAACAAACTTCAAGTATTTGAAATGACAGAGATCACCCTTGGGTTTCTGAAAGTTTAAGCACAGAATTTCATTCTTCCATCTGAATTCCTTTGACAACATGGGAGATTCAAATTTAAAAGTTGTTTTTGAAGCATAACCCGGCCTATCCTAATTGTTACAAGAGATCAGCACTTCAAAGAAGGTTTTCTGAGAGCACTCCCATTGTGCCTTCCCTCAGTGGAGACAGAAGCTTTTGAACTCTTGTCAAATATTACAATATGCCAAGCACTGTTCTGTATCCTTTATATGTGTTAACTCCTGCATTCCTTACAACAGCCTTAGAAGGTGTATGCTATTTGGATCTTCACTTTACACATTGAGGGGATGGGGACAGAAAGGTTGACGAAATTGCTGGAGGTAACATAGCTACTAGGTGGCAGAGCTAGGATTTGAATCACAGAAGCCTGGTTCCAGATTCTGTGCTCCTAACCAATGAGGAACTGTAGCTGATGCATCAGCTTCCCCACATTTAATTTTTAAAAGTTATTTCAGACTTTGGCACCTTCCAGTGCAGTTGGTTTCCAGCAAATTGCATTTTTAGGCTTCACTTAGACATCATGGCTCTTCTCCTAGCATTTCTTTTTCTTCTCTTGGCTTCCAGAAATGACTTACAGCCTATCCTCACATAAGCAAGATCTGAGTCTCCCTGCAAATCCATGCATTCCTGCTTAACACTCTATTTATGACTATATGCATGAGTGAAAATCAGGGCCAATGGTTAAATCCTAGGCATGTTGTATTAGGGCAATAACACTCCATCTCTGCTCCCTCATCCCAGCAGACTTGGAGAGCTAATGGAAAGCTGCACCTGATTCTTAGTTCCAAAAAAAGCAAACCCCACTCCTCTGGCTCAGAGCCAGCAAAATGAATTCCTTAATAGCAGGTTTGATGTCTCAGAAGGCCATACCTCTCAGGGAAAGGGATCATTCATGTTCCCACCTACTCCCTTTAGCTAACAATATGTTCTATGTTCTCGCTTTCTCTTTTTTTTTGAGACGAAATTTCACTCTTGTCCCCCAGGCTGGAGTGCAGTGGCATGATCTTGGTTCACTGCAACCTCTGCCTCCCAGGTTCAAGTGATTCTCCTGCCTCAGCCTCCCGAGCAGCTGGGACTACAGGCCCAAGCCACCATGCCCGGTTAATTTTTTGTATTTTTAGTAGAGACAGGGTTTCATCATGTTGGCCAGGCTTGTCTTGAACTCCTGACTTCAGGTGATCCACTTGTCTCAGCCTCCCCAAGTGCTCCGATTACAGGTGGGAGCCACGGTGCCCAACCCTATGTTCTCTTCTATTTTTTCACCAATGTTGAATTTTAATGGGTTAGGTAAAACAACCCAGCCCAGCCTATCAAACAGCATGTCTTATTGAATCAAGTAGATTTACCCAGAAAAGCCTCACTTATTTAGGTTTGTGGGAATACTACAGCTGTTGACAAATGTCCCTGATACGGATTCTTTTCCCCTGCCTAGGTTCCAGTACCTCATTGATCCTGATGAGAAAATGGCTTGTTTTTCTCCTCCTGCTCTAATCACTGTGACTTCTTATTTCCTGCAGCATCCTGTGGCTCTACTTTGAGACAGGTACCTGGGTATATCCTGTGTTTGCCAAACTCAGCCCCGTGGGTCTAGCAGCTTTCTTCTCTCTCAGCCACATCTTCATCGCCAGCATCTACCTACTTGGAGAGAAGCTCAACCACTGGAAATGGGGTCAGTGTATTTCTTTCTTAGCTACAGATGCGCTTCTTCCGTGCCTGCGTCTCCACTTCATCTGGAAACAGAAAGAAAAACTAACCCCAAACAGAAGCAATGATGCTTACTATCTTTGTCCAAAGGACTCAGACAGGTTCTGCCAAGGCAGGCAAGAGGAGAGTGTTGGGGGTGGGGTACTCTTTTAAAGGACCTCATCAAAGGATCTCCTCTCCTCCCCCAAACAATGCATCATTTAACTTTGAAGCTGAAAATAATCTTCTTTAGAAAGCCCAGGACCTAGAGAACAAGGTATTACCATCCCTAGCATGAATAAATAAAATCAGGGGTCTCCCCATAACCCAAGTGAGGGTTCCAGGGACACAAGCTTTGAAAATATCAAGATTTCATTCTGAAGGAAGTAAGTCCAGATCGTCTTCTCAGCTCCTCCCACCTCCTCCCACCTCAGCAGTGCCTCATTAGGCTGCTCCTCAGCCTTCCATAAGACATTTACCAAATGAAATCACATCCTAGACTTGAGACCGAAATCCTCATTCAGACAGAGTCTTCAGCAATGAGAATATGTCAGTAAGTTAAACTTTCTCATTATAGGTGGGTAGAATCCTGTTGCTTCTTCCTAAGAAAAAAAAAATCATCTTAGTTACTTTTAAAATGGAAGATTTCATTCTCCTTCCTGCTTCCTCTCTCCCCACCCCACCCCAGAATATGTTTTTATTGTTGGAAAAGTAACTACCAGAAAGTCAGGCTGCAAAACATCCATGACTTATTTCCCTACCCCAGGAGAAGTGCAGGAACTCTACCCTGATTCTGTATATAAGGAAGGCAAAGAGTCACACCCAATCCCCCACATCACTCGCCCACATGCCATTCTGTTCTATCAAAATAGAGATGGCAGAAGTGCCATCTTCCGCCCAATCTATGAACTGGTGTGAAAACATAAGCCCGTGTATGCAAAAAAACCTGACAGTTTCAGAAGGTTCAGTACCAGAGTGTGTGTTTCTGAGAGGAAGCTGAGACCCTGGAGAAATAAGCATGCAACTTGGATGTATCACGTGTTTTCTACTCTTGGAGAATTTGACTAGTTTCAGAAACTCTCAAGGGCAAAATTCTCTTTGAAAGCAAACACTTAAAAAAATGGAATACTAAAAATTACTTCCCAATCAGGATTCCAAATCACAGAAAATTATCGCCAAAAAAAAAAAAAAAATGTGTTGACATTTTAGATGTGTTGACATATAATTTTAACTAGTTTTGGCTCCTCGAAGTTCTGGGTAAAGATTTCTGATGCCTTCCCCAAATCTCTCTCTCTCTATATATATATATATTTAAAGAAGCTTTAAGATATTAGAAGTACAGAGAAAAACTTGATTACTTAGAGCTTAGAGAACAACAACTTTTAAAATCAGTTTTTCAATAATGTATTGAGTTCAATAATGTATTGAGTTAATTTTTAAATTGTTACTCTATGGTGAATTTTAAACATCCATTGAACTAAAAAACAAAATTATCATCATATTTGTTATTATTGAAATTACTATTCTCAACACAAAGTGCTTAACAAGCCTTATTGTTTAAGGACTGCATCCAATTTTTAGCTATAATTAAGTCTCAATAAATAGATAAGCCGGCATCAACATATAGACCCTCAATTACCTCATGTACATGCAAGTTTTCATGTAAGTGAAAGAGACAATTGTAAATGACTGTGCTCATCTCTCGAGCTCTTCCTAGATTTTTAACTTTTTAAAGAAGAGAATGAGTAAAAGGTCCTATTTAACATCAGAATAAGATCATAAATGTATTAAATCTTGAACAGATCTTTATTAATTATGAATAATTTAGTAAGAATTAAAAGAAAATTAGATTTGTTAAAGTTGCAATACAGTGAACATTTTTACATTGCTGAAAGCTAAGCAACCTATGTGAACACATTTCCCCATGTCCTATTCTACTGAAAACACTTTAAGGCCTTCCCCAATTTACTGAAGAAAATTCACACCCTTGGAGTGACACACAAGGGCCTCTGTGACCCAGTCCCTGCTTTGGCTTTTGCTCTTCTGTATTTGTGCCCCAGTGGCACCAAACTGCTGGTTTTCCCTCCACATTGATGTTGTTTCTTATGTCCATGGGATTCTGTGTCTCCTATCCTTCAGTCTTTGCCTGGCTCATATTCATTCATTTCAACACTCACCTCTTCCAGGAAGCCTTCCCTGGTCAGCCCAGGTTGGACTTCATGTCCTTCCCAGTGCATCCCACTTTATCTCCCAATCACCAGACTTACCACTTTATCACGACTGCTGTTTCACTACTGCTTTAGGGATTTGTTTTTCCACTAGACCTCAGGTGTCTTACGGATTAGGGATACGTCTTGTTCATCTTAAAATCCCTCATTTCCATTAGCTTTCTCATTGCATCAATCAGTGCAGACAATAGGATATCCAAGGACTTTTTTCCCTAGGTGTAAAGTAGAACTTTTTGCAAAGGTGTTCTGGAGATGGCAGATAAGGAGTGACTCTAATGACTGTAGGGTATCGGGCAGGGAGTTTAAGGAGTATAGGAGGGTGACGGCAAGGTGTACCAGTTAGAGAGTTGTTGAAGACATGCATGTTAGGGCAGAAAGTATTAAACAGGGGAAAGAGCACTGGAGTAAGAATCAAGAAAGCCAGGGTATGTCCCTCACCTGGCCGCAAACCAACCATGTATCCTATGGCAATGCACTTCAATTCCTCCACGATCAGGCAGCCTCTAAGTAGAGTGGCCACCAAGCCCAGGAGGCCTGAGATGGTCCCTGTCTGTGCCTGCTGGGCCAGTGTTCATAAGGTTTGATGCCATCTTGGCTTGGGCACTCCGCTGTCTGGTTCCCCTACCTGGGAGCTTTTCTCCAGATCTTCGGTTCTGGAAAATTATAGATAGCCATATATTCTGTCCAAAGCCAGAGCTAAGCTGTGCTTTCTCTCCTTCCACAGCCTGAGCCCCCTTCAGTGAGAGCAGAAATTCAAATGAATGCTTCAGGGAGGCAGTTGGGGGCTGTGGTTAGAAGAAAAGTTCTGGTGCCAAACTGCCTCAGTTTCTATCTTGGCCCTGTCACTTGTACCTGTGAGACTGAGTAAGTCACTAAAGGTCTCTGTGCCCCAGCTTTCTCTTGTCCTGGTGGAGATAATGCTGGTGACCTCCTCCTGGGCTCACGGAAAACCTCAGATGACTTGCTGAGGATCTAACGCCTACAGCAGGACCTGGCATATAGAGTTAGTCACTGCTGCTGGTCATCTTATTCTCCCTCATTCTCCCCTTCGAGTTGATGTATAAATTACCAGTTTCCCAGCTGAAAGTGAATAAAGGTAACAGCTACCTGACAGCAGATGGACAGAGATGAAGCACGTCCTCAGGTACTTACAGCGAATAGGAGGTCAGGCTATTGGAGACTAGAATCTGTTGGAATCTCTGCTTCTGAAATCCTGAGACAGAATTGGAATCTCTGCTTCCAGTGGCCCGATTGGAAGTCACCAGCCAAGCACCACGTAGTCAAGAATATCAGGCGAAGTATCAGTCAAGTGCCATTCAACGTGACAGGATCTCTCTAGCAGTAGTTCTCTACCTTGGCTTTTTACATCACAGAAACACTAGAGGAGTTTTAAAAATAATAATTTCCAGGCCGGCCTTAGACCAATTAGATCCATATCTCTAGAGATGGTGACTTGACATGGGCATTTTTTAAAGCTTCCCAGTTATTTTAACTTGCAATCAGGATCCAGAGCCGCTGTTACAGAGCATTGCTTCTCAAACCTGTATGGGCCGCTGATTCTCATCAAAATGAGGATCTTGGGGAACCCAGAAATCTTGTTAAAGTGTGGATTCTGGTTTAGTGGATCTGGGGTGCAGTTTGAGATTCTGCCCTTCTAATGCATACTCCAGACATACCGATGCTGCTGGTGTGAGGACAAGACTCTATTACATCTCAGGACCCTGGTCTCCTCCCAGTGTGGATAATTCTGTCTACAGCATCCTTGTGCAGTGTGGTGCTGTCCTGAGTGGGCTGCTGGACTGAGAAGGGTGTTGGTGGTGATGGTCACGATAGCTGAATATCTACTCACTTTCTCCCTCCTCCTGTACCACATCAGTGGGTGAACATGGACAGGAGAGCAAGAAGGACAGCAATAGGAAACAATACTGAGAATCACATGTTAACTTGGAAAGTGTATGATGAAGTCCTCCCAGGGTGCACAGTTGCAGGGAACTAGCTTTGAGCATCAGGGAGGCAGGTGTTGTCGTGGCCCACAGGAAGGTCCTTCAAGAATGCACTGAGGCTCAAAAAGCTCACAAGAGGTTCCGCAGGGCCCCCTGGCCTGACCTGTCACCATCTCACTCCCTGCTCTGTGCTAGCCTTTCTGTGTCATGAGGCAGAGGGTTGGGCAAGCACAGAGTCAGTTACTGGGACCAGTCATCCCCCCAGAAAGATTCAATTTCTGCTTTTTGGGAGGTGTTAGATGGAATGTTAACTTCAAACCATGATAGAAGTAGGCAGGGGAAGCTGTCTCTGGCAGGACATTGAGAGCTTGGCTCACCATGACTATGACTGAACACCCAGGCATGCCCAGGGCAGATTCTCTTCCACATTGACTGGGGGCAAGAGGCGATCAGGACATCCTGTCAAAGACTCCCTTCTCTGCCCCTTACATGCTTAATTTTCTTTTTCTTTTCTTTTCTTTTTTTTTTTTTCCTGGATGATTGATAGCACTCAAGGATGCTAACACCAAGACACAAGCCTCTTGGGAAGAGAAAAGCATCCCACAAGAGATATGGTGCACAGAAAGGGGCTAAGCACCTTAGGCCCAAATGGCAGGGCCTCTGCTATGTGGGGATGGTTAGAAAGACAGTCAGCTTACCCAGGGCCTGAGACCCCTCTCCCTGTGCCCCGATGGACACATGCCAGAGGTCAGGCTGTCCTTTGTCAGGGCCCCTAAGACCATAGGTCCTTCTCATCCTAAGGACAGATTGTAAGCTGAAAATTCCAGCCTGGCTAAGTGGCGCTGGGATTGTGTCTTGGACAGAATGATATTGAAGCTTGTTTTTAATATTATTTGCCATAAACCAGGTTTTTTAAAAGGGAGATTTTCTTGATGAAAGCTGCCTAGAGGCCATTTAGCGCACCTCCTTGTTTTATTCACGAAGGAATTGGATGAGGTTTGTCTTATTAACTCGCTTATTCCATAACAGAAGAATTTTATCGTGCAGTGACTCCACAGGTACTTTAAAGCATGGTCCTGCTGGGGCAGCATTTAGTCAATGACAAAAAGTTATCTCCATTTTTCCTTTCTTGTCCTAACTTCATCTCCCTAAACTCAAAAAGAGCCAGCTCTGGATTACCTTTCCTCCCTCTTCCTCAGCCTGTTTCCCACAGGGGTTTCTCCAGCCAGCCCTCAGCTCCCTCTCCTCCCTGGACTTCTGCAGTGTGAACATAGGATTATCAGTGCTCAGACCTCATTTCTCTAACACCTGCTAATCAACCTTCTTGCCCTTTTCTGAGTCAGGCCACTGGAACCAGGCAAATGTTCTTCAAATTTTCAATTCCTGGCATTCATTTTCCTGGTTGTAGATACACAGGTGTAAATCTTTGGGAATACTGTGTTTTTATTTATCCTGAGTTCTAACTATTGGAATAATAAGGTATGTAATTATATTTGGTACCTACGGTGATGTTGATTGAAACAATAGTTTCTTGGTCATGCCTGCAGAAAATGTTTAGATCTTGCAAAGATGGAAGCTAGAATCTGTTGGAATCTCTGCTTCTGAAATACTGAGACACAGTTGGAATCTCTGCTTCCAGTGGCCTGATTGGAAGTCACCAGCCAAGCACCAAGTGGTCAAGAATATAAGGCGAAATATCAGGGTTATAAAAATATTTCTAGCCCTTGGTACTATCTGATAGAGGATAAAGGAATAAAACAAGTCAGGGTGAATCTAACTTACTGTCTGCCAACTAGGATACTTTTGACTGGGAAAAATGCTTCTCAATCAAGAAAATCTTTATAATAAACATAATTTTCCAATTACAACTTAAAATCCATTTTGCGAATTTGGTTTGGGTAAGATATATGATCTATTGTTAAGTCAACAGTTTCCTCATTTCCAGCTATGTATTATAGAAACATGGTCAGAGGGCCGGGTGCAGTGGCTCACACCTGTAATCCCAGCACTTTGGGAGGCCGAGGTGGGTGGATCACTTGAGCTCAGGAGTTCAAGAGCAGCCTGGATAACATGGTTAAACTCTGTCCCTACTAAAAACACACACAGACACAGACACACACACAAAAAGCTAGGTGTGGTGACGTACATCTGTAGTCCCAGCTACTCGGGAGGCTGAGAAGTGGCAGAAATGCTTCAATCTGGGAAGCAGAGGTTGCAGTGAGCCGAGGTCACACCACTGCATTCCAGCCTGGTGACAGCAAGACCCTGTCTCAAAAAAAAAAAAAAAAGAAAAAGAAAAATGAGAAAAAAAAAAAAACACCATCAGAGATACATTCCGAAGACTTAAAGAAGCCTAGAAACTGCTTAGCTCTGTAAGAATTCAAGACTAAGACCCTACTCACCATTCCCAGCTGCTAGAAGCAAAAAGAAACATGATTTTTACAATGTTCACGCCGTGTGAGTCCCTACAGAATAAAATGACTTTGGGAGGACCACAGAGACCCATTTGGGGACAGTCCCTTCTCTCTAGCATGTGGATGGGGTATGTGGGCATTTCTTAGTGTTCCTCCTAGCTACTTGGTTTTGGACAGAGGACTCTAACCCCATGGAAGGAGCCACCTGCTCTCCTCCCCCAGCAGAGCTTCACACCGCCACGTCTGCTCCTGGGTGGCCTTTCTCCAGACCTTCGGGTTCTGTTGCATTTCTTAAACGGAGAAGGGAGACTTCAGTCCTTGACACCTGAGGTGGAAGAACTGAGGTTATGATTACAATTACGCTTGAGGGCCTGAGGATTGGTAAACAACACGGATAGAAGAAAGTTTTAGAAACCCTCAGAATGACTCCAGGGGGTAGAAATTTGAGAAGTTTATATTGACCAAGTTTATATTGTCCCTGTTTTATGTAAGCTGGTTATTTAATTGAAAAAGAATTCATTAAAGGCCCAGAGTATACTCTACAGAAAGAGGTGGTACTGTGCTTGTACTTATAGACCTAATGTAGAGAAGGCCTAACTAGGGAGGAGAGAATTCACATCAAAAATGGAAAATAAGGCCGAGGGTGGTGGCTCTTGCCTGTAATCCTAGCACTCTGGGAGGCTGAGATGGGAGGATCTCTCGTGGTGAGGCCAGGAGTTCAAGATCATCCTGAGCAACATAGCAAGACCCTGTATCTAATAAAAAAGCAAAACAAAAAAGCTGGGCATGGTGGTGTGTACCTATCATCCCAACTAGTCAGGAGACTGAGGTTGGAGGACTCCAGCCCAGGAGTTCAAGGCTGCAGTGAGCTGAGATTGTGCCACCGTATTTCGGCCTGGGCAAAGACCTTGTCTCAAAAAAAAAAAAAAGAAAAGAAAAAGAAAAAGAAAAACAGAAGAGAAAAAAGTAGACACACCAATGAAAAATGAAAACAATGTGAAACCCATAAAGTTTGATAAACAATAAGCGTTGGCTGATGACTGGGGTAGTCTAGATTGATGAGAAGCAGACGAAGAGAGAGCTTTGATCTTGAAAATGTTGCATGAGATGAACACAAGAATAGCCATGAGGACTGCGTGACCAAGAGGTGGCCATCCTAGGAAATCAGTGTGATTAAGGGTCCACAAACAGGACTTCAAAAGTCACCAGTCATGATAGCCTTTAAGAAGTGGAGTTCCAGCAGAATGGAATTAGTATAAGATACCTAGTGTTTACTGTTAAGGATAGAATTGATGAAGGTGGCAAGGTCTGAAGGGTGAATTGTGGAATCAGGAGCATGGATTTGCTGCAGGAATATCAAGCCAGAACTACCAGGGCTATAAGTTCTGGGATGGAGAAGTTTTTAAAGTAGGATTGATAGTATTTGGCAACAAGCGCAAAGGATAATGAGCTAATGAAATTTCATAGATTGCAGAGCTTACACAAAGATTTATGATCATTAAATATGGAGTACCAACTTGTTGGCTGAATAGAAGTCATTCTACGAATCTAATGCTATAATTTCAGTAGAATAATGCCCCTCTAATGAGCTTACTCAAACCTAATCCATATGCCAGTACTTTTCCACCAGGCTGATGAATTCATTTGCTAAGAGGTCACAGAATGACCCCAATTAGGTGAACATCCACCCTTCTATTTCCTCTCTAATTTGATGTGGTCTCTTCATCTCCATCTGCAAAGTCTCAAAGTTTGCTGATGGATTGTGTGTAGCCTGCAAACACTCACTCAGAGCCACAGCAATATGCCTCCTCTTAGCTATGCAGAGCACCTGAAGGCAAACAGCATCATGGGTGCCTGGCTAACTGTGAACCCAGCATTGAGGGAGGACGGCAGAGTTGTTCTCTGCCCCTGTCGTCATGGCAGCTATTTTTCATAACTCCCTAAACTGTATCTTGTCACCTTGGGAAAAGTGTGTTCGACTTTCTACTGCCCCAAATCAGAGTGAATCTTTACCCACAGCAAAAATACCCATTAGAGAAAGCCTGAAGCCTGAGGTCTGTCTCTGTTCTTGTTTGCACAGGTGACATGAGGCAGCCACAGAAGAAGAGGAAGTGATTGCACACCGTTTTCCAAGAACCAAGAAGGAAGAAAACACAAGAGATTTTTGTCATCTTTTTTTTTTTTTTTCCTGATGGAGGGAGGTGGTAGAGCAACATAGGAAAGCAGGAGGGACAGAGAGTGATACTTACATTTAATAAGAAGTTCGTGAAGGTAGCTTAACTTGAGAACTCTTGGTTTTTTGAAAGGTTGACTGCACATGCCAAAAACAACTCCTGCCATCTCAGATTTGATTACCTTTGACCTTCATGGAGGGTGGTCTCTGGTTAAAACCTAGCCAAAGAAACTCACATAAACTTGGTGTTACAGAACATCTAGAGAGAGAGAGAGGAACTTAGAGTCATTTAAACTCTTAAGTTTACAGAGGAGGATGCTGAGGACCTAGATGAGAAGTTACCTGCACAAGGCAAAAGGGTTACTTAGTGTCAGAACCAAGGCAATGGCTTCTGTCTCCTGGATCTCCTAGCTACCAGTCCTGGGCCTTTTTTAAAAAAAAATAATAATAATCCCAACTTTCCTTTAAAAACCAAGCATTTCATTAAGCTAGTTATTTTCATGGATTGCTCATCCATTTTTTTACAATGATCTAAAAATGTAGGGTGATGGCTACCACTGAAATTGTCTGTCTACTTGAGATAATAGCAAATTAATTGGAGACAATGGGAAAGTAAGTTATAAAAAATACTGGGAAATCTGTTTCTTTTCTAAGCAAGCATTCAGGGCAGGTATTAGTGACACTGTCAAAACCTCTTCCATTTGAACATTGATTAATTCATCAAATAAACAGTGTGTTAATACTTTTACTTACAGAAGAATCTGGATGGGAAGTGATGGAATTGTGAGAGCTGTTGAGATTGCTTTGCTACAAAGCACTTTTCTGAGTTAGTGTGTGGTTGAACAAAGCTGATTTTCAGATGCTTAACAAGGATTCATGATCCCTCCTGTGATTTTCCTAGTGTTATTTTCCTGGCACAAATGGCAAATGTCTATTGGTGAAACATATTTGAGTCTACTAGTCTGTCACTAGGCTTACACGGGTTGGGGTGTGGACACTGAAGAAAATTGCACTTGGACTTCCCAACCTAACACTATATAGGAAAAATTAATACAAGTGAGCAAGAGTGGTCTTGAAGGGTTACAGAAGAGGACAGAATATCTCAGGGAGGAAGGCAGCCCAAGGGAAGACCAGGACAGGCACCAAGAAACCTGCTTAATCCCCACTTCTTTTTCTACTGTTCTGTTAATATGGGCCTCAAGTCTTTTCCAGATGGAGCTGGGAATACCACCTCTTTCCCCACATCTACTGCAGCCTCTTCACTGCTGCAAGCACCTGGTCTCAGCAGGAGCTCAGAAGCAGTTGCCACAGTGGAAATTCCCCAAACGTGAGGCCCTCGGGGGATCACCCAAATTTTCCACACCCCAAAAGTGACTCGGGCTTCGTACACTCGCAGTCACAGTAAGCTCTTGGTGGGGATGAGCCTGCAAGTTTCTATTTGTGGATTTACTGGGCCTAGGGCCAAATTAAACCTTGATCGCAGCATGCCTGGCCATTGTGTAGTGTCTCTTCCAACACTAGAAATGTCTCGGAACCATTTCCCATTGAGCACATACCTAAGCACACAAGAGCATGCTGGGTGCTGCAGTGGCTTAAGAACGGATCAACAACAAAACAATAACACACTGATTAAATGTTTACAGTAAGGGGCCGGGCGCGGTGGCTCAAGCCTGTAATCCTAGCACTTTGGGAGGCCGAGACGGACGGATCACGAGGTCAGGAGATCGAGACCATCCTGGCTAACACAGTGAAACCCCGTCTCTACTAAAAAATACAAAAAACTAGCCGGGCGAGGTGGCGGGGGCCTGTGGTCCCAGCTACTCGGAGGCTGAGGCAGGAGAATGGCGGGAACCCAGGAGGCGGAGCTTGCAGTGAGCTGAGATCCGGCCACTGCACTCCAGCCCGGGCAACAGAGCGAGACTCCGCCTCAAAAAAAAAAAAATGTTTACAGTAAGGTACATGGTATTTGCAAATTACATAGCACTATGTTAGGCCCTTAATAGTAAATGACAACTATAGCAACCACATGATGATTCCAGCAATATTTATATAGTGTCAAGTAATTTATCACCACTCTCACTTATTTTAGCCCACGGAAACTTCGTAAGTAGGAGATGAGTTACATTCTCATCTTACAAATGAGCAAACTGAGTTTCTGATGGTGGTGTGCTGGGAAATGTTTAACAACCAGCTCTCTGGGGAAAAGATGTCAGGCTCTGATTGACAATGTGTGCTCATTTCCATGGTGTAAACTCTCACCATGGCCTTTTTCAAGCTGGCAGCATGCTGCTGAATGTAGAGTTGGGAAGAGATGTGCACAACCACTCAGTCCTCGAGAGCCTGTGCAGACTGGCTCCAGCACACCTCTCGTTCAGAGCAGGGAAATGACAACTCCAAGGTCACACAGATAGTTGACTCCTGAGCCCAGTTTCCTTCCTCTTTCTCACAGAGCAAAGTAGTACCGGGTCATCCAAAAACCTTTATTTAAAAAACAAAACAAAAACGTGTCCACATCTTGCAGAGCTGGACAAAAGAAGGTGGTCAAGAGATCCCAAATTGGTGGAAACTGTCCCCATTACAGGAGGAGGAAGGACACTGCCACCACTACCCCAGGGACTGGCCTATACTCATGCTTCTGTTCCAGTGTTGCTGTCTCACATTTGAAACCAATTCTGAATTTGGGTAGAAGACTTGTCTTGTTGCCTAAACAATGCCTTAACCCCATTCTCTCCCCAGAAGGGTCCTACATTTCTTAAGCTATTTTCAGTTCCTCCGCACCTACTCACTTGCAATGCTTGTCATAACAGGAAGCCAGTTTCATATACTGTAATCCCCAAACACATTGCACCCACACGTGGGGAGCGTGAGGGGCTGAGCAAGGAGCGAGGAGGCCAGGCCTTCCAAAAACTGGAGCGGCTGAGCACTGAGCCGGCCCCAAAGTGGGGCGTTCCCCCTCCCAAGCCCAGGATTCAGAAGCCAGAATCCACCTCCAGACATTCGTGTTTTCCTTTCTCATGCAGTTGCTGGTGACTTTTTTTTTTTTTTTTTAATAAAGCATTTGAGTAGGCAGCAAAGCCAGTCAGAACTGTTTATTTATAGCTGTGGATTTTCAATGCTGTATAAATTAGAAATCGTTGCTGAATGAGGCCCGTGCCCACTCACACACTCAGGGCCGCTGTCTGTGAGTCCTTTCACAGGGTTTGACTGTACACAGTCTAAAATGGGAGAAAATGACATGCTCCGAGTCAAATGACGGAGTCACAGCTAAACGGCAAAGCAGAAAACCAGCAATTATTTTTCCTCAGCACAATATGGGGAGTACGACAGGTGCAATTATCCAATATTATTTAACAGTACCGGTTTGTGGTGTAGGGAGAAAATAAAGGTTTCCGTGTCTTGGAGAGGAAAAAAAGAGAAAGAACATGCCTTGCAGCTCCTGTTTCTATGGATTAAGCTGGGTTATGTACATGGAAACTGGCCAGGATTCCAGAAGGGGATGGGAGAACCGCCTGGCTCCCTGGCCCTTCCTCCCAAGAGGCTCACGAGGAGCAGCACGGCAGGG
Organism: Piliocolobus tephrosceles; assembly: GCF_002776525.5. Classification (NCBI taxonomy): domain Eukaryota; kingdom Metazoa; phylum Chordata; class Mammalia; order Primates; family Cercopithecidae; genus Piliocolobus; species Piliocolobus tephrosceles. The sequence goes on from NC_045438.1 coordinate 156,689,960, forward strand.
GCTTCTGAGCAAAGGTGCCCCCAGCCTTGGGCTACTGTGGCCTGAACACCCTCTTCCCCAGGCAATAGCTCCAGGTAAGACTGTGGGGAAGGCTGGGTTTGCTGAGCCCTTGTCCGCTTGGAGAGAAACTTCCCTCCTGCTTTTGACTCTCTTTCCCTCCATTGAACTACAATGAGGTCAAAGAATGTGTGATGAGAAGGTGGTCCACAAGGAATAACTTTTAGTCCCTTAACCAGCTCCCCTTTCCCACTTCAGCACAATTTTTTTTTTTTTTTTTTTTTTTTTTTTGAGATGGAGTCTTGCTCTGTCGCCCAGGCTGGAGTGCAGTGGCGCGATCTAGGCTCACTGCAAGCTCCGCCTCCCGGGTTTACGCCATTCTCCCGCCTCAGCCTCCCAAGTAGCTGGGACTACAAGCACCCGCCACCTCGCTCTGCTAATTTTTTTATTTTTAGTAGAGACGGGGTTTCACCGTGTTAGCCAGGATGGTCTCGATCTCCTGACCTCGTGATCTGCCCGCCTCGGCCTCCCAAAGTGCCGGGATTACAGGCGTGAGCCACTGTGCCCGGCCCAGCACATTTTTATTCCTGCTCCCAAGCCTTTGCTTAAACTGGTCACACTCCCTGGAAAGACCCCTCTTCTTCTAGCTACTGTGGGATAAATAATTCATCCCTCATGGCTTCAGACCTCACTGGAGTGCCACTTCCCAGCTCTCTGAAAAGCTTTTCCTTGCCCCTCCAGGGCATTTGGCCAGCTGCCTTCTCTCAACTCCGCTAGTTAACAGCTAATCAGCTTCACACACTGCGCCATCGCTCTCTCCTTCACATATCCCCCTGGCTTCTGTTTCTGGAATGGTATGGAATGCCATGCCGACTAAAGAAAACAGTCAGGCTTTTAAAGAATTAAAGTGAGTTGTATTCAGCAGTCTTACTGTGGACTACAGACCAAGGCCTACAGCCTGGGAACAGCCTTTCAGAGAGATCCTATGAGACTGCTCCAGCCCAGGATTTCAGTCCACGCTGACAGAGAGGAAGTGGCGTTTCAGGACCTGCACAATCACATCAAATTTGCTCAGAAGTTACATCGCAGCAGAATCCCATCAAGGCTTGGGTGTAAGAGTGCATCCAGTTATAGATTACAGAGGCATAGGCACTAACCCTATTAAAGGTTTCGTCTTCAAAGCATCTTTCCAAAGAGCTGCACATCTTCACAGTCCGGGGCTTTTGTGAAATTCTGCCGGCAAGCAGAAGTGAGCAAAAGGCGCTTCTCACATTTGCTCCTTTGTCTCAAAGCTGGAAAGAACAGAGCCTTCAGAACCAGACCAGATCTGAGTTCAAATTCTGACTCCCATGGCTGGCTATCTGTACTGAACCTAGAGAAAATCAGTTACTTTTTAGAAAAATGTATTATTCGCTTATTATTTGTTTAAAAATGTATAACAATTTCAGCATGTGAATAAGAGGACACAGTCTATCCAGAAGGAGCTTAAGTATGCTATGTAGGTGGCCAAAGGAATGCAAAGGAAGTAAGCATCCCCTGTTCCTTAAAGACCTTAGGCAGGCCCGATTTTATTCCAACTCGCTGCTGTCCTAAGAGGGGCACTAGTCAGCCCCTTGGAGAGAGACTCACCTTGGATAAAAATAGTTTACTCCTCTGAGCCTTGGTTCCTTGTCTGCAAAATTAGATGATGATACCACCACAATTAAATAAGGTAATTTAAAGTGGTGGATGCAAGTGCCTGGCACCCAAGATCTCCTCTGATATAGTTTGGGTGTTGTCTCCTGGAAACCTCATGTTGAATCATGATCCCCGGTGTTGGAGGTGGGGCCTGGTGGGAGGTGTTTGGATCATGGGAGTGGATTTCTGATGAATGATTTAAAGCCATCTTCTTAGGGCTGGCCTCGTCATAGTGAGTTCTGGCAAGATCTGGTTGTCTAAAAGTGTGTGGCACCTCCTTCCCCCATCTCTCTTGCTCCAGTTCTCACTATATAACGTGCCTGCTTCCACTTCACCTTCTGCCGTGATTGTAAGCGTCCTGAGGCCTCCCCAGAAGCCTAGGAGATGCCAGCACCATTCTTCCTGTAAAGCCTGCAGAACTGTGAACCAATCAAACCTCTTTTCTTTATAAATTACCCAGCTGTGGGTATTTGTTTTATAGCAATGCAAGAATGGCCTAATTCACCATCCCACCTGCTTGACTGCAAACTCCTGGGACCAGGGGCCATGTCTTCCTCTTTATATCTCCAACAAAGCCTAACTCTGCACCATTAGAAAGTACTCAAATACACAGACGGACTTGGGGATTCCTTATAGCTTCTTAACCTTGGAGGCATCATCACCAGTTATTTTCCACCCTAGGCTTCCCTGGAAACTGATAGTCTCAACATTAGAGTCATTATTTCATTTCAGATACTCTCTCCATCTTACATACCGCAAATCTATTTACAGTGACGAGCAAATTACAGTTTCATGTGACCTGGTAGTGAATGAACATTGATAGAACAGGATGCATAGCAGACACATTTGATGAAAAGGAGAAGGAGATGAGGAATGGCCTGGAGGATAAATGGCTTGCACGCAGGGAAGCTCTAGAATGGACGATTAGATGGCCCTGATGACTCGAGCCTATAGGCTACTAGGGTCCCAGTCAGAAGACTGATCCTTAAACAGGAGGTGGGGGGATGTTGAAGACAAACCTTGTTTACATCAGCATTCATTTTACCTTAGGTGACTTCTCACCCCTTCTTGACAGATGGCACGTGCTTATCATTAAGGCCTGGTCTAGTCTGACTAGCATATCATCATCACCATGATGTCATCAGCCTCTTGCATGGTGTAGTTATTTCGGGGCCATGAAAAGGGCCTCTGTTCTCACTGCCACCCTAAATATCTTGCTAATATACAAAAAAAAAAATTTCACCAATAAAGCCGCCCATTTCATATGGAGAGCCAGATTTAATGTATAATACTTCTGAGAGAAGTAACCTATGAAACTCATGCATGTTCAATCCTCAGTGAAGGATATTTGATGATTTGAAAGTAAATTTTAATGTGGGGAAGGGTGTGCTTGGCAGAGTAAGAATGAGGATATTGTTAGTAAAGGAACAGGTACAGAAGGGTCAGCTGTAGACTCCAAGGACAAACCTTGCCTAGTTCATAATTTTTCACCATGTGAGTTGCCAAGAGATACAGGTTAGGAGTGTTCTGCACCCCTCCATGAGAGAGCTTCTTGACAGGTAGAGCACTCCAAAATGAAGCTGGTCCATGATTTTGGCAGCTGTTAGGTCAACTAAATTCTGCATGCCCTTGGAGGGGTGGACAGAGGGGACATAGCTGTGATGTGCCACTCAGTTTCCAGTCTTGATTATCTGGATGGCACTACAGGAATTTAAACTTGCTTTATGTCTTTTTTTTTTTTTTTTTTTTTTTTTGAGCCAGAGTGTCACTCTGTCACCCAAGCTGGAGTGCAGTGGTGCAATCTCAGCTCACTGCAACTTCTGCCTCCCAGGTTCAAGTGATTCTCCTGCCTCAACCTCCCAAGAGGCTGGAATTATAGTCATGTGCCATCATGACCAGATAGTTTTTGCATTTTTAGTGGAGATGGGTTTTCACCATGTTGGCCAGGCTGGCCTTGAACTGCTTGCCTCAAGCAATCTGCTTGCCTCGGCCTCCCAAAGTGCTGAGATTACATGCGTGAGCCACCATGTCTGGCCTGCTTTGTGTCTTGAGAGAGTAGTGTTGGGTTGCCACTGTGTTTTTTCCCCACAATTTAAATATGTGTTTGTTGGTAGCATAAATTAATCTTTCTTAGACCCTTAGATGCTACATCTTCCAAATTTCAACATCATGGTTTTTGTTGTTCAAATTACTATGACTGCTCATGGGTCTGTATGAGTGTGTGTGTGTGTGCGTGTGTTGTTTTTCTAAAGTTCCATGTAGATATTCAATGCCACTTTTTCATTTTCTCAAATTTATGTTTCAGAGTTGGTGCTACTGTCATCAGGGTCCTATGATGATTCTGGAAACAAAGATTGGATAACATGAATGGCTCCATGGTAGAAGCTTTGGGTATTGATATTTCTCAAATTTCCCTCAAAATGCATGAGTATCACAGCTTTTACTACCTATGAGTTGTTGCCATGCTTAAGGAGAAAGAAGACAGAGCAAAGAAAACATTAGGATTTCTTTGGCTCCTGAAGAACCTCAAGCAGTGTTGAGCTTCTCCAAGATCTCTTTCTATCCAGACATCTGTCTTACCAACCAGTCACAGAGATCCTGAAGTGTTGCAGAGAGGTGGACACTTATTAAGGGCATATTTTGTGTTTCTCTGAGGGCAAGAGTATTTCCTACTCACCACTGTGTCTCTCCCATCGAGCACAACTATATGGTTGACTTTATATGCATATGTGATGCTCAGATGGATTTAAGTAACAAGCTCAGTGTCTGACAGTGGCATTGGAATTCGAATCAAGATCTGTCTGACCCAAATGGCCCCAAATAGTTGCCACTCCACCAACAGTGCACAATCTTTCTTGACTGATATGTTCAGAAATACATTTTACATCATAATCCAGTAGAAACACACACACACAACACACATCTGTGAAGTTTCATAAACATACTCTATTTTAATATGGGTGACATGCCACTTTATTTTCTATGATGTTGTTTTCTATTCCATTAAAATATGTCGTGACCATGAAATTGATTTCTTAATGCAATAATAGTGTTATTAAAAATAATGAATTTCTTTTTTTTTTTTTTCTTTTTTGAGATGGACGGAGTCTTGCTCTGTCGCCCAGGCTGGAGCGCAGTGGCATGATCTCTGCTCACTGCAAGCTCCGCCTCCCGAGTCACGCCATTCTCCTGCCTCAGCCTTCGGAGTAGCTGGGACTGCAGGCACCTGCCACCTCGTCCAGCTAATTTTTTGTATTTTTAGTAGAGACGGGGTTTCACTGTGTTAGCCAGGATGGTCTTGATCTCCTGACCTCGTGATCCGCTGGCCTAAGCCTCCCAAAGTGCTGCGATTACAGGCGTGAGCCACCACACCCGGCCAAAAATAATGAATTTCTTAATGCAATAATAATAATAATAGGGTTCAACTTAGTTCAGTAAGTTGGACAACACTCCACTCCACCACACTGTAGGATTCGTTCATTCATTACACAAATCATTATAAAGTGCCTACTATGTGTATGTGCCTGGCCATATGCATGCCATGGCCTGAGGATAGGGACATGGTGGTCATCCGCCTGGCATTTGCAGGCCTGTGTCGGAGGCTCGCATGCTTTCATCTTGCCGCTCCTTTGAGAAGCCAAGCCTGGCTTTCCCAGCTTCCTCTGTTAACAGCTGCTCCGCTAGACTCAGCTCCTCTGAGATGCTAACAGGAAGAAGAAAAGGATCCCTTCCACCATAAGAGCTTACAAAACCTTCCGCTGAGGCTTAAGTCTGGCCTGAGCAAATATATTTGGTTACACTTTAGGGATTTGTTTTCACTCAACACTAAATTTTATTAAGATTCTAATAATGCAGTTAGATGACGTAGAGTTAGGAAAATATGTACTGTATGACTTTTACAATACCTTGCCAGGAATCTGGTGCATGATTCTGAAGATTCCAAATCTAGACATGTTTTATTCCTTATGAAAATTTTTCTAACTACGTTCTAAAATGCACTTATGTTGCCATTTTATATATATGCATTAACTCAACTTTGCCAATTTTTTTTTTTTTTTTTTTTTTTTTGAGATGGAGTTTTGCTCTTCTTTCCCAGGCTAGAGTACAATGGCATGATCTCAGCTCACTGCAACCTCTGCCACCTGGGTTCAAGTGATTCTCCTGCCTCAGCCTCCCGAGTAGCTGGGATTAGAGGTATGTGCTACCATTCCTGGCTAATTTTGTATTTTTAGTACAGATGGGGTTTCACTGTGTTGGTCAGGCTGGTCTCGAACTCCTGACCTCAGATGATCCACCCACCTTGGCCTCCCAATGTGCTGGGGTTACAGGCATGACGCACCGCACCCAGCAACTTTGCCCATTTTTAAAATCATGTGGTTAAATAAAATTGTCTTTCTTGTAAAATAGATTCCATTATCACTGCCAGTATTTTTCCTCTTCCAGACTCATCCTGCCATCATGACCTTTTGTTACCCTCACATATCGCCAAACTAAGAGGAAGAGGCCAAAAGAATCACTGGACACCAATTCATAGTTTTCCCACTCAGCAATGTGGATTTCTATGCATTCCTCAAATCAAGGGAAAGGAAAGAACCACTCCAAAATGTCCTTCCAATTCACAGATGAACACCTCTAAGTCCACTTGGGAACCATTTTAGACCCCAAGCATGGAAGACAGGGATTATTGGCATGACTATATACACAACGACAAAAGTAAACTTACCCATTCATTCTAGGGCTTAACGAAAATGCCGCAGCTGCATGAATCGTGGTTCTGCAGTTGCTTATTGGGGATGGCATTGAAAGCATAACTTTAAGGGGGATCCCCAAGATGAGAGCCAAGAAGATGCTAAGCTATTTGAGCATGAGGTGCTTGTCAGATAGAGATCAAAGGATAGCCAGCCGCTCTTCCCTGGTTGGTGAGTGGAGGTGCCCGAGAGGGCACTCTTTGGTGTTGACTTATTGCGTCTCACCTTCTCCCTTCCTAAACTCAACCCTTGCCATTTCACTGTATCTCTCACACTGTCACAGTCGAAAGACCCTCCAAGCGCCAGTGGCCTTTGTGCCTAGCACAGAAATCATCACCCTAGACTGCTTACTTAGCATCTAAATAATTCCAATTCACATTTAACTAAAATTTCACTATTACTAAATTCAGTTATATTTGCAATATAAATTTATTTTAGTTACAATAACCTAGAAGTAGTATAGTTACGATTATTATCTGTTTTAGTTTCCTGGAGCTACCAAAGCCAAGTATCATAAACTAGGTGGCTTAAAAAATAATAGAAATGTGGCCAGGCGTGGTAACTCACGCCTGTAATCCCAGCACTTTCGGAGGCCAAGGCGGGTGGATCATGAGGTCAGGAGTTCGAGACCAGCCTGGACAACACAGTGAAATCCCTTGAAACATCTCTACTAAAACAACAAAAATTAGCTGAGCATGGGGGCGGGTGCCTGTAATCCCAGCTACTCGGGAGACTGAGGCAGCAGAATCGCTTGAACCCGGGAGGCAGAGGTTGCAGTGAGCTGAGATCCCGCCACTGCACTCCAGCCTGGGTGACAGACTAGACTCTGTCTAAAAATAAATAAATAAATGATAGAAATGCATCCTCTCACCGTTCTGCTAGCCAGCAGTCTGAAATCAAGGTGTCAGTAGTACTAGCTTCCTCTGAAGCTTCTGAGGAAGAATCTTTCTTCCTGGTGGCTCCCACTAATCTTTGGTTTGTGGCCACGTCACTCCAATATCTGCCTGTTTCCACATAGCATTCTTCCCTGTGTGTCTCTGCACCTCTTACCTTACAGAGAATCTAGAGTCTGTGTTCAAATCTCCCTGTCCTTTCTCTTATAAGGACGCTAGTCACGGATTTAGAGTCTACTGTAAGTTTAGGATCATTTATTTCAGAATCCTAAGCTAATCACATCTGCAAATACCCTATTTCCAAATAAGGTCACATTCTGAGGTTTTAGGTGGACATGCGTATTGGGGGTGAAAGGGACGAGACCATATTCAACCCAATACATAATCCCTATTTGACAAATGAGGGGATTGAGATGCTAAATTCCAGCTTTTAATTCTTCTCACGTGTCTTTCCTGGTTCAATGGTTCAAGGAGTCATCAGTAATTTATATCATCTGTTGAGTGCCCACTACAGGACAGGCGTTTGCAGTTCATTATCTCTAGGCCTCACCATGCTCAGAGATTCAGGCATCATTCTCTCCATATTAAGGATAAAGAAACCGAAGCTCAGCAAGGCTGACAGATTTTTCCAACAAAGAATTACCCAATGACAGCACAGAGCTCATTCTGGCTGGCTCTGACACCTACCCCCTTTCCATTAAACCACACAACTTCTACCAAATCCTGCTTCTGTTCCCTTCACAATGTCTGGAACACCAGACCTTCCTTCTGCCTCCTCAAGGTCAAAACATTAAACATTTTCATTTCAAATCTTCCGAGGCACTGTGGGAAGGGTGCAGGCTTGGGGACAAGTGTTATTTTGGAAACACCCTCTTTCCTGTGCCTGAACCTTAACAGGCATACAAGTGGGTAAATGGACAGAAGGGGACCTCAAAGGGAAAGGGGAAATACGAATCGCTGCTAAGAGTGTATGGCAGAGCCATTCAGCCTCACCTGCAGATTCGGAGCCACCTGGGGACCTTCTAAAAGTACTTATGCCAGATGTCTCCTCCAGAGATTCTAAATGGGTCTGGGCTGCAGACTGGGCACTGGGAATCTCAAAAGCACCTCCAGGTCATTCCCATGTGCAGCCAAGGTTGGAGGCCACCTGGATTCCTGACGTATGGGAATTCTTGTCCATTTTCCTTGCCTATGGCAGCAGCTGAGGTCTTCAGGTTGTTTCGAACATCATCTGAAAGAGCCACTGCCTTTGCTCCTAGCTTCCTTGCGAAGTGCCCAGCCATGCAAGTGCCCAGCACATTTTGTGGCATGACCAACTGCCTGGTCCCTTTCGGTGCAACAGACTTTGAGGTGGAGGGTGGAGCCAGACTCTGGGAATGGCTCAGATGCCTCTGCAAAGCTTTCTGGTGGGGCTGTCTCCTGTCTCCCTGGGGCGTCAGTGCACTTCCCTAGCAAGAGCCCTGACTACTAGAGCCGGGAAGGCACCTTGTGGGAACTGTGCCAGCAAATGACCTTTAGACTTGAACTGTGGCCTGGGCTCTCCCCTCGGTCTCCAGCCTGCTGGCCTGCCCTGATAATTTGGGACTTGCCAGCCTCCATCATCATGTGAACCAAGCCCTTAAAATAAATCTCTTTCTAGGTATGTACACATCCCATTGATCAGCTTCTCTGGAGATCGCTGACTGCTACACTCCTCTTCCTTGGCTCCCCTGGCCTCACCTCCTTTCTCTGGATCCGCCCACTCTCCGCTCTCTGCGTCGTTTGCCTGCAGTGTCTGTGACTCATAGGCCTATAATAATCCTTCCGCTTCGGCTTGCCAAACTCTCCTCTCTTCATTCAAGAGTCTCCCCAAATCCCACATCATCCCACCAAGGAAACAACAGTCTCTCCTCCCTAGGATGAAGCCATTCAGTGGAGCAGATTCCAGAAAGAAAACTCTGTCTGTGTGAGTGTTCCTTTGAAAATTCATATTGGAGACTGTTCTATGCGTGACAGTGAGGGGACTTGGTGTTCCACAGGCTCCAGGGCTCCCTCTGCTCTGCACAGGTCTGCGTTTGGCACGTGGTCTTATGTGGTTAGTGATGCCTACAAGATGGTGGTCTGGGGCGTGGCCTCCTGAACAAGCTACCAAAGGCCACTGTCCTGCATGGCTACAGATTTCACAATCAACCCTATGCCACCACCCTGTTCTTATGACATTGCTTAAGGCAAGGTGCAGTCAGGGAAAATCTCTGAGCGTGTGTTCTCTCAGCTGTGGGCCACCATGTCTTCCTCCTGTGAAGGATGAAGGGTTGAGGAGGCACTATCTTTCCCCTCCTACCGCACATATAGAGGGGCCCCTGTCGTGTTGCTGGAATGTCACCATGAAGTGACATTCTCAGTGGACATTGCAGAGCCATGGGACATTCTGCCTCAAAGCTCCACCTACAGCTATGACTCCAGAGACCCCTGAATGCCAAAGACAGGGGGTGGTATCCCAGGGACAAAGGAAGCCCAAAGTATACATTCACATCACGGTGGTACTACAGCATCAGAATGAAAGAACACAAGGTTTACAGATACTTTAAATTCAGTTAGTCCCATTTCCACAGCATTTATCATCTTGGGTGACTCATTCAACCTTTCAGAGCTTGATTTCCTCATATATAAAGGAGGAGCCCAATACCTGCTTTGTATTAGTGCTACTGAGAAGAAGGATGATGATGTTGATAATAATAATAGGCTGAGGACATTCAGCCCAGTGTCAGCATCCAATAAACACCCATTTCTTTCTCTGTTCTCTTAGCTAAAAGACTCTACTAATCCAATGGAGGCTACTTATGGGTTATAATTTGAACGCCTGGGACATGTTGTGCGAAATTATAGCATAGAGGAGCTGATGGCAGCACTAGGATGCAGACGGCGTTCATGGAAGGGAAGCTCACTTACTGTCCACGTGGCTTCACAGCATCAACAAGAGGGTTTCAAATCCCATGTTCCAGCACCCATTCCCCAACTTGAAGTTCAAACACCATAAAAATAAAGAAAAGCAATGAAATATTGTAAATGCAATGGAGTCTAGAAATCCTAGGTTTTAGAACCCTCTAAGTCTATGCAAAGCATTAACATTTCAACACATAACCCAATTTCAGGAGACTTGCGCAAAGGGAAAGCAGTCCATTGTAGCGCCTTCCTTCTTCCTACAGGTGTATAGGAATGCCTGCCAAGCAGTCATGGTCTTACAGAGCCCTAGAGACAAATTCATTTTGCTTTTTTGTTTTATTATTATTATTATTATTATTTGAGATGGAGTATTGCTCTATCACCCTAGGCGCGATCTCAGCTCACTGCAACCTCCACCTCCTGGGTTCAAGTAATTCTTATGCCTCAGCTTCCTGAGTAGCTGGGATTACAGGCACTCACCACCACACCTGGCTAATTTTTGTATTTTTAGTAGAAACAGGATTTTGTCATGTTGGCCAGGCTGGTTTCAAACTCCTGACCTCAAGTGATCCACCCTCCTAGGCCTCCCAAATTGTTGGGATTGTAGGCGTGAGCCACTGCGCCCGGCCTCATTTAGCAATTAACAAAAGACAAGGAGGGCCTGCTTGATATTTGGAGGTAGAGTATTTGAAGCACTTTTGATGAATTTCTATCTTCTTATGTTGTAATAAGAAGGCTTGGCAGGATGTTTTTACAATTGTAGTATACATTTCATGGGGAGGAAAGGAAATACCTATATATGTGTGTGTATTTTATATATGCAAAATATAAAATGAAAACATGCAGTTGAACATACATATATTCTCTTCTGGTTTTCAACTGCATTGTTACATTAGCTCATGTTTGGGTCTAGGCCTGCTATTAAATGGGAAGATGAGAGCCCTCTGGTGGCTAAATGGGCTCTTTTTTTTTTTTTAAGAGAGAGTAAAAGTAATTATCTTGTGTTTTGAAAATCCTATGCCTTGTTCCAGTTAGCAATTTGCTGCATAAACTTCATCTTTTCTCCACTTATGCCCCCTCACCCTTGAGTAAAGAGATAATGAGATATAACATTTTCAACTTTTTTGATGCTCACATTTTGCATTTAGGCAAATATTTAATCCACGTTCTGAAAAGATAAAACAGTGTTTTAGAAATTTGATTTTCAGACACTCATCTAACAAATATTTATTGCGCACCTACAACAAGTAAGACACCATTCTAAGTACTGTAGGAGCTATAAGAAAATTTATAATATAGTATCTAGTTGCAAGAAGCTGATAGTAGAGTACAAAAAAGAATAGTCTGGACTTTCTTAAAACGTGGTTTTTTTCTATAAACTTTAGTCATTTTATCAAATACATAAGTTTTCTTATCAGAGGCATTCTCTTGGGCTCCCCATCTTCCATCTTCTCGGGGGTCTGTAGCAGAAATTGGATCATCAAGTTGAACTCTTCCTTCTCCCACTCTCCAATCCCATGATTCACCATGTCCTGCCAACTCTACTTCTCTTTATTTCTATTGAGGCCAACTTAGATTAGGGCACCTTAATTTCAGGACATTACTATATCCTTTTATTTATTTTATTTATTATTTATTATTTATTTATTTATTTATTTTGAGACAAGGTCTCTCTCTATCACTGATTGTGGAGTACAGTGGGACAATCACAGCTCACTGCAGCCTCGACCTCCTGGGCTCAAACAATCCTCTAGCTTCAGCCTCCTCAGTAGCTGGGACTACAGGCATGTGCCACCACACCGGGCTAATTTTTAAATTTTTTGTAGAGACAGGGTACTCCCCCTGTGTTGCCCAGGCTTACAGTATGCTTTTTAAAATGTATTTTTAAGTTATTTTTGAGTGGTTAATACATGTGCATAGTATAGAATTCAACATATACAATTACAAATGCATAACAGGTAAGTCTCCCTCACACTCCTACACCCTAACCACCTGGTTCCCTTCTACAAAAACTGCTACATGTCTCAACCCTTTGGATATATTAGTAGAGATATTCGGTTCACATACAAGCCTGTACATATTTTTCCCACAAATGATGACATGCAGTTCCGTGCCTTGCTTTTACGTCTTTCAGTACATATTGGAGAAAATTCTAAATCAGTGTAAAGAGAGCTGCTTCATTCTTTTTCAAGAGATGCATAGAATTCTATTATAGGTATATTATCATAATTTATTTAATCAATTCTCTATTGATAGAAATTCAGATGGTTTCCAATCTTTAGTTATTACAAGTCAGTGCTGCAATAAATATCTTCATGCAGACATCATTTTTGCACATGTGCCAGAATATACTTAGAATAAATTCCTAGAAGTGAAACTATTGGATCAAAGGATATATATATTTTTACTTTTGATAGTTATTGCCAAATTATTCTTCATAGAGGTTTTACCAAAGTCTGCGCTCACTGACAAAATATGAAGTTCTGTTTCCCCAAATTCTCAACTATACAGTGAGTTAGAACTTTGTGTTTTATCTTTATCAATCTTATGGGTAGAAATCGTGTCCCAATACAGTTTTAAGTTACATTATTCTTAATTTGAGTGAGGTCAAGCACCTTTTTATGTTTAAGATATATTTTAACATAAAGATATACCTTTGTCTTTATCTTTACTTTACATGTATTTATTTATATGTGTCTCCGTATATCTCTTGTTCATTTTTCTGCTTGGGGTTTGTTTTTGGTTTGTTTTATTGAACTGTAGGAGTTTGTGGCAGGCAGCTTCCAAGATGGCCCCAGATGAGCCCCACCTCCTGGTACTCACACGCTGACATACCTCCCCCTCACACATTGTACCACGGTTGCTCTGCATGACCAATAAAATATGGCAGAAGAGATGGTATGTCATTTCCAAGATTAGTTCATAAAAGACAATCAGCTTCTGTCTTGGTGGCTCTCTCAAGTTCACTTGCTCTGGGGTACACTAGTAGCCAGGTCTTGAGCAGCCCTGGATAAAGAAGACCACGTGGTGAGAAGCAGAGGCTCTTTTGAGAGTCTCACAAATGACCTTTGCCAGGGTCCTTCAGACTTGGGCAAGCCTTAGAAGGACCAAGCCCTGACTGATGTCTCCACTGCAACATCCTGAGAAACCCTGAGCTGGAATCACTCAGTTAATCTGCTCCCAGATTCCTGACCCATAGGAACTTTGAGATTATAAATATTTGTTGCCCTAAGGTATTAAGTTTTGAGGCAATATTTTACACTTGATAAAATAGTGTAAATTGATAATATAGAGTAGATAATGGTATAGTTTGATAATAATATAGAGTTTTTGATATATTAAGAAAACTAAGTCAAGTGTAGTGATGTGTGCCTGTAGTCCTATCTACTTGGGAGGCTGAGGCAGGATGATCACTTGAGCCTAGGAGGTCGAGTCTGGCCTGGGCAACATAGTGAGACTCCATTTTTAAGAATGAGTGAATTAAATCAATAAAATGGTAAAGTTTTTAAAAAGAAAGAATATCAGTCTCTTTCTCTTGAGCTTCAGTTTCTTTATTAGAATTTTAAATGCTTTTTCTTGCTTGTTGAATATCTATTAGTCCTCTTTGTGATTTCTTTTCTTTTTTTTTCTTTTTTTCTTTTTTTGTCAAGCAGATTTTTTAAAAAATGTACATAGTGAAACTTATCAACATGGGGGATTACTTTTATACTTAGAAATGATGAAAGAGAGACTATAAAAAATTCCAAATTTTATTTTCCTCCATTTCTAATAATAAAGAGCTAGGCCGCCTTGGTCAACTCTCCTGCCAAAATCAACTAAAAATAATGAATACAATAATTTTCTAGTATCCTTTAAAGCATCAAGAAGCTGACAAGATAATAAAGAATTGCCAGACAAGATCTAAGAGATTCCAGTTACCTAGAAGAGACACTGTATTAGTCTGTTTTCACACTGTTGATAAAGACATACCCAAGACTGGGAAGAAAAAAAGGTTTATTAGACTCAGAGTTCCACATGGCTGGGTACGCCTCAAAATCATGGTGTAAAGTCAAAGACATGTCTCACATGGCAGCAGACAAGAGAAGAGAGCTTATGCAGAGAAAGACATGATTTCTGGTAATTTCTGTGACTTGGGTGAAGATATCCTTCACCCTTACATCCTTATATAATCATCAGATCTCGTGAGACTTATTCAGTACCACGCAAACAGCACGGGAAAGATCTGCCCCCATGATTCGATCACCTCCCACAACATGTGGGAATTCAAGATGAGATTTGGGTGGGGACACAGACAAACCATATCATATGAGATTTGGGTGGGGACACAGCCAAACCATATCATATGAGATTTTGGTGGGGACGCAGGCAAACAAAGTCTTTTGTCCTAAGAACATATGGAGAACTGTGCTCCAGTTCTGAAGACCTCACAAAGTAAGAGGGACAGAAGTCAAAAGCCTAGAGCCCACCCAAATTGGAATGTTAATATTAGACCCCCACTTACATTAACCTAGAATCCCAAAGGTAAAACCTTCGGTAAGTAAAAAGTACCCGCTCCTCTTGTTTAAAAAATTCCTAAGACAGCAGTGTCTTAGTGCTAAATAAAGGAGAAAAACAGCAACAACACATAACCTGTCCCTGAGTAGTCTGTCTAGAGATTAGCTTCTGAGAATTGTTAGCCTAAATCTGAAACCCAAGGGTGGACCAGAAAACTTCAAGCCATAACTTTAATATAAATTGGTTACAGAGAGTTAGTGCTCCTAAATGTCTTGCAGAAGCAAAGGCAAAACTATTTGGAGAAGGATATCTTCACCCAAGTGTCAGGAATTACCAGAAATCGTGTCTTCTAGACAATGAGCAGTGCAGAGTTCACGGTAACCAAGTCACAAGAAAGTAAGTTATGATAAGAAAGAAACAGCAGCAATAATAGACTACATAAACAAAGCCTGAAAGACTTCAGGTATAGGAACAATTAGATGCAAGCTACAAAATAGCTGTGTTTAAAGAAATAAAGATTGAAAATATTTGCAGCAAACAGGAAATTGTAAACAAACAAAAAAAAAAGTGACCTAGCAGATGTGAAAAATAACCAAGTAAAATTTCTAGAAATACAAATACAAATACAGGCCTGGAGCAGTGGCTCACGCCTGTGATCCCAACACTTCAGGAGGCCAAGGCGGGTGGATCACCTGAAGTCAGGACTTTTGAGACCAGCCTGACCAACATGGCGAAACCCCATCTCTACTAAAAATATAAAAATTAGGCAAGCGTGGTGGTGCATACTTATAATCGCAGCTACTTGGGATGCTAAAGCAGAAGATTCACTTGAATCCTGGAGGCAGAGGTGAGCCAAAATTGTGCCATTATACTCCAGCCTGGGCAATAAGCATGAAACTGTGTCTCAAAATAAATAAATAAATAAAATAAATACAAATATAGAAATAAAAACCTAACAGATGTGTTTGAGAGAAGAAAGGACAAAAATAGAGAGAACTAAAATATTAAAAGAAATTATTTTAAGTGTAGCACAGAGAGACAAAAGATGGGAAACATAAGGGAATAGCTAAGAGACATGAAAGATTGAAGGAGGTCTACCATGCAGAGTCCAAAAAAAGTTATATATTTTAAAAACTGATTACTAGAAATTATTAGTGAATTTATCAGTGTCTGAAGATGCAAGGTTCGTATGCAAAAATCAATTGTATTGCTTCATATTAACAGCAAAGATTTGGAAAATAAAATGTCCAAAAATACAGTTTACAATAGTATAAAAACAAAAAATATTTAGACATTTTTAAATTAAGGTAGGATTTACATACAGTGAAATACACAGATCTCATGTGCTCAGTTTGATGAGTTTTGACAAATGACCTTGTATCCTATGCCATGTCCTTTTCTCCTTGTCAAGATATAAAACACTTTCATCACTCCAGAAAGCTCCCATGCCACTTCCTGGTAAATCCCTGTTTCACCTCCAACTCCAGGCAACTTCTGTTCTGATTCCTTTCACCATAGATTAATGTCATTATAGAATTTCATATGAGTTGTATAGGATAAACATAGTCTGGCTTCTTTACCTTGGTATAGGCATGATGTTTTAAAGACTCATTCATATCTTCGCATCCATGTTTCATCATTTTTATTGCTTTAGTATGTATGGATACATCACAATCTGTAAATCCATTTTCTTCTTCTTAGACATTTGGGTCAATTTCAGTTCAATTCATTATTAATAAAGCTTTTATGAATATTCCTATACAAGGACTTTACTGGAAATATGTTTTCTCTTCTCTTGAGGAAATACCTAGATGTGAAACACCTGCACTAAAATGCACTCACCACAGTGTGTTGGTGTTATCCATATAAATGGCTGCTCCATTGGAATAAAAGCCCTTTGAAAACAGGGACCAGGTTTGGTTTATTGGCTTATCTTCAATATCTTGCACAATAAACGACACACAAGAGGCATTAACTATGCATTTCTTGAATCAATATATTGAGGAGAAAATATTCTTTAAGAAAAGACATAAGTAAACAATACATCTTCCATCCAGTTTGTCCTTGGTTACACTAGGATACTGTTTCAAGGATGTGAGCACCTTTTTAAAAAGTTCTTTTGATGGTTTTGTAAAATAAGTCCCATGGAAAGTTCCCAAGAAAATCTGAAACTCTCATAATAATAATATTAAAATGGCTAATATTTATTGAGTCCCAACAACACCAAACAATTTAAGATAATCATTGCATTCATTCTTTGTACTCTTGAGTAGTCAATACAAGGAAAACAAAGCTTAAATAAGTTAAATAACTTGCTTAGTATCACACAGCTGAAAGTTGGTATACTTTCAATGGATATAAAGAAAGAATTTTGACTTACTATTTTAATATGTGCTATTTTTGAAGGCAATTTTCAGTCCAAGTTTTTCCACACAAAGAATGAAAATCATAATAGCAATGCCAACATCACCAACATACTATAAGGATCAAATGCAATTATTTATTTAAATTCCTTCTGTAAACAGAAAAGCACAATGCCAGGTAAGTTCTCATGATGATTGTTAATATCATCATCATTATCATTCGACCACTTACTAGCAGTATGGCCTTAGGTAGGTAACTGCTAACTGGTAAAATGGTGATGGTAATACTCACTGTCTTGTTGTGAAGGTAAGCCCAGCGCAGTAGTTGACACTGAATAAATGCTCAATACAGAGCTGCCACTGCTATTGACCTTGGTCTATTACATCATGGTTCTTGTTCATATTTTCACTCCGGGACATGTTGTCACTCCCTGGTAGGTAGGAGAGCTGCTAACTAGGCTTCATCGTCCCCCTTCTCTCAGTCACATCAAAACTTTGGCCAAAGCAACCAATTAGAATGCCCATTGAAGATGTCTTGATCACACTGGGTTCCAGCAGTAAGTCAAGGAAATTCCAAATATCAGCGTTCCTTATTCTCTCATATAACTTTAAGCCTTTTAGTTTAAAAGTTGCAGCTCTGATTTTCCAGTAATGTGAATAAAGTGAACAATGTATATAAATTGGTGATCAATTTTTCTAAACATCAAGTGCCTCACTCATAGCCATATTCATTTTTATATGAACAAGGAGATATAATTTAAGCTTTGTTTAGTTCTGCTTTATTATCTTTCGAGCCTTGAAATTCTGCAATTATACTATCCTTCACTGGAGGCACCATGTCTACAGGGAATTTAGAAGTTGCAAGGTCTCACTTAATCACAGCCCATGTTCACAAATGCAGACTGAAGGGATACAGGCACAGATTTTCTGGCCTCGTATCAACCAAAATGAGCTGATTACCAGGTGGATTCTGCTGCATCAAGTGGTACACAATCCATATTTCCAGCCAAGCCTCTACCTCTGAAATGAAAGTCTCAAATGCCTTTTCACACGGCTATAAAGAACTACTTGAGACTGGATAGTTTATAAAGAGAAGTGGTTTAATTGACTCACAGTTCCACAGGCTTAACAGGAAGCATGGGTAGGAGGCTTCAGGAAATGTACGATCATGGTGGAAGGCAAAGGGGAAGCAAGCATGTCTTACACTGTGGCAGGAGAGACAGAGAGAGAGAGAAGGGGAAAGTGCCAGACACTTATCAAACAACTAGATCTCATGAGACCTCCGTCAAGGGAACAGCGGGAAGGAAGTCCGCCTGCATGACTCAATCACCTCCCACAAGGCCACTGCCCCAACATGTGTGAATTACATTCGACATGAGATTTGGGTGGGGACAAAGAGCCAAACCATATCAGACCACATAGATGACATAGGACTCCAAGACTACCAAGTCCCTTGGCCACACTCAGCCCTCCGTGTTGAAGGATATACCATTAAAGTTAAATCAACTTAAGGAACATCAGCACAACAGGTTCCTCCATGACATAGGCAGGCCAGGGACAGCTCCCAGGGGAGTCCTCTCCAGTTTGGCTCTGATACCGATGAGGTCAGTTGGCCTTGCTCTGCCTCTCTTTGCAGCAGCAGCTTTGACTACCAATGCACTCTGACCCTCCCACCGCCATGTGGCAGCTGACTTTCTGGTGCATTCATCGTTTCTGTTCCAAGTGCTACAAGTAAACTGCTTGTATTTATTAGCTGTATTCATTAGCTTTTGTAACTTTCTCTGCTGAGGTTGTGTTGACAGCATTTTTCTGTATTTAGGATCTTAAATGAAGTCCTCATATCATTGTCCTGGGGAAGCTATTCAGCAAAGCACCACACGCCATTCTAATTCCTCTTTTTCCTACCTCTTTCCTTGTGCTTCAGAAAATGCGTGTTCTCTGACTGAACCTCAGCCTTCTGCTTCACTGGAGCTCTTCTCCCAGGGATCAGAGGCAAAAAACGTGTTTCCCCTTGCTGAAGACTAGATGCAAATGGAGTGACTGGAGGAAGTCATCGTTATAGTCTTTTGCCTTACAGAGCCACAGTGGCCATATGTAAATTTACCCAATGGCTGTGGGTTTAGATAATCAAAACAAATAGATCTGCTAGCAGGTACTCTCAAAGTTTTTAAAGCCTCAAAACCTCAACATGCAAATCTAAGAGCACAGCTGCAAGGATTGAGTGTAGTTACTTGCCAAAGCTTCGCTCCTTCTTTCCCCCACCACCTGCAAGGCTCCTGAGATGGCTCTGATGAACACAGTGGTTTTTGTTTTGTCTTGCTTTTAACTGTGCTTTGCAATTAAGTTTCAAAGATGAAACTTTTCATTGCATTTATTCGCTGTTCTGCACCTTTCATAAAAGGAATTTGTAAGAGATCTGGAAAGATACATACAGACCTCTGTTCTGGTTCCTGGCAAGTGAAGATGTGAATCTAAACCCATCAGAATACATACTCCTGAGACTCCAGTTCATTCTAAAGAAAAGTCAAGGAGACCTCTTCCCCGGAGACACTCATGGTAGCAGACATTTGTTTTCTCAATAGTTTAAGACAGAAACAGAGGTTGCTTTGTTTGACCTTCGAGTTCAACTGAAAGCAAGTATGTTAAACCTAAACAAGCCCTTCAGGAAGTGGTCTCTACTTTGAGTCCTTAAATGTTCTCACTTATCTGATCTGTCAATAAGCTTTTCATTTTTACATAAATTCACATGTCATTTTCGTGTATTTATTGGAATAAAGGTACACTTATTTATGGGAATCTCAGCATGCAAGATAACACCAAGAATTATAACAGCTCAGAGAGGGCCTAAGGTCATACATATGAGCATAAAGGAAAACAAGAGCAGAGAAAAAATTAAAATAGTGCATTACATTTATAGTATAGTATGTCACAGTTTACAAGGCACTCTTACATATATGGTCCATAATAATCCAAGTTCTTAGAGTCAAACAAGAGAAGCCAAGTCTGATTAATTGCAGCAGAAATAAATGTATTGGGAAAATGATGAATAGTTCACAGAATTTATGTAAGCCCAAGAGTGTAGAGAACACTCAGGAACTAAGGGAACCTGGTCCTGTGCGGCACAAAGTCATGCCATAGTCACATCTGACCTGAAAGCTATCCCAACCTCCAGCACCACTAGCATCTGCCACTGCTGCCACTGCCACTGCCACTGGTCCCTGGGTCTGGATGTTCCTCCTTCCAGATTCATAGTTCTAGTTGGGCATATCTCATTGAACAAGTCTGTCCTCTAGTTGCTGGGAGGTGAGAAGAAAGACTATACACTTTCTTTACCCCTCACCTCTTGGCATGCAGTACTGGATAACTATATAAGTTTCCTATTTGTTTATTTTTAGGCTATTGTGCATATTTTAAGTTGTATTTATTTATTTATCTGAGATGAGGTCTTGCTATGTCTCCCTGGCTAGCCTCCAATTCCTGGGCTCAACTGATCCACCTGCTTCAGCCTCCTAAGTAGCTGAGACTAGAGACACCCACCACTGCACTCAGTGTATTAGTTTTATATTGCTGCATAATAAATTGCCACAAACTTAGTAGCTTACAACAACACAAATTTATTATCTCACAATTCTTGTGAGTCAGAATTCCAGCACAACCTCAGCAGGGCTATTTTCTCATCTGGAGGCTTGACTGGGGAAGAGTCTGTTTCCAAGCTCCATAAAGTGGTCGTAGAATTTATTCATGCTCAGCTACCTGTCTGAGGTCCCCACTTTCTTGCCAGCTCTCAGCTGGAGACTACTCTCAGTGCCACACTCAGACCCGTCCCTCATTCACAGGTGCACCCCTTGGTAGGTAATTCACAAGAAGGCAGTTTCCTTCTGCAGAGATACAGGAGTATCTCCCTGGTTTCACGTCTTTTGTCAAGTAAGGTCCAGTTCCTTTCTAAGTGTTCCTTTCATTAGGTCAGGCCTTCCTGAGATTTTCTCCCTCTTGCTCATAGTCAGCTGATTGATTATCCACCAAGTCATAGGAGTGAGATTCCATCATATTCACTTAAGGTCTCACCCAAATTCAAAGGGAAAAGATTACACAGGGCATATACCAGGGGTTGGGAATCTCAGGGCCCATCTTTGAATTTTGCCTACCACACTTACCAAAAAATAACAAGCACCTGCCCCTTTATCTCATCAGAGTAGCAGATCCAGCATAAATTTTCCAGTTTTACAGAGGAAAAAGGTAAGGCTCTGAGAAGTTGGGTGATTTGGTTGTAGCCATACAGTGAAGTGACTGAGTGGAACTTGAAATAAGATTTTTGATGGTGCTCTTTTCAAAGGTAAATATATAAACATTTGTTAAAGTAAATGACTTGACAATCATGGTACAGGTTCTGATAGAAAACAAGAAAGGAAGAGTAAAGATAGGAAATGATGACTAATGAGCCTATGCCGGCTACTGAAGGCTGCTCTTGAGTTATGGGAATCAATATCGACAAAGCACAGGAGCTGTGTGAGGTCAGAGAGAACCACTTGCATCTACAACACAATTCCTGTTTATATATATATATTTTTTTAATTTTTATTTTAAGTTCAGGGGTACATGTACAGGTTTGTTGTATAAGTAAGCATGCATTATGGGGGTTTGTTGTACACGCTTTTTCATTACCCATGTATTAAGCTTAGTACCCATTAGCTACTTTTCCTGATCTTTTCCCTTCTCTCACTCTTCACCCTCCAATAGGCCTTGGTGTCTGCTGTTACCCTCTTTGTGTCCATGTGTTCTTATCATTTAGCTCCCACTTACAAGTGAAAACATGTGGTATTTGGTCTTCTGTTCCTGAGTTAGTTTGCTGAGGATAATGGCTTCCAGCTCCATTCATGTCCCTGCAAAGGACATCTTGTTCTTTTTTATGGCTGCATAGTATTCCATTGTGTATATGTACCTCATTTTCTTTCCAGTCTATCATTGATGAGCATTTAGGCTGATTCCATGTCTTTGCTATTGTGAATAGTGCTGCAGTGAACATAGGTGTGTGTGTGTCTTTATAATAGAATGGTTTCTGTTTCTTTGGGTATATACCCAGCAATGGGATTGCTAGGTCCAATGGTGTTTCTGTTTTTCAGGGCTTTGAGGAATCACCGCACTGTCTTCCACAATAGTTGAAGCAATTTATACTCTCACCAGCGGTGTATAAGCGTTCTCTTTTCTCCACAACCTCACCAGCATCTATTATTTTTTGACTTTTTAATAATGACCATTCTGATTGGTGTAAGATGGTATCTCACTGTGGTTTTTGATTTGCATTTGTCTAATGATCAGTGATGTTGAGCTTTTTTTCATATGGTTGTTGGCTGTCTGTATGTCTTGTTTTGAAAAGAGACTGCCCTTTTTAAAAGAAACAATCTGGAGAAAGTTTCAAAGGTGAATATGCAAAGTAGCAAAGGTCTCCAAAAGAGACCAAGCAGGAACTTAGAGATCAGCGCCCAGGTCCACAGTTTTCTCTTGTTACCTCTACCCCTGTCTGTGTATCCTTTGCTTCCTGTTCTTCTCTTCATAGTTCAGAGACCATTCTGTCTCCGAGGAACCTTTCCTTAGACAGGCTTATCAAAGAGAACTTAAGCATGTGTCAAGCTAACCTCATTACTTCCTTTATCATTATCCTGAAAAGTTCTCATAGAAGCTTTTGAAAGGCAGAGTATAGAAAGATAAAAGGAGTGATGTTATCAAGGATATAGTTTGATATTCAACAAATAACAAATTTTTAATCTAAGAATGTATGCATTAAAACTCAATAGGTCTTAGAACTCATGTTTGTACATAAAAAAAAGTAGAAAGAGCAGTTTTTTTAAAAAGTCATAATTAAATATAGCTGGATGTATTTACACATTACATTATGCATGCATATTGTATTTACCCTCTTCTATTCATATGTACATCACATGTAAGAAGTAGCAATAAAGTTACTGGCAAACCTTTGTTTTCCAATCCTGGCCCAGCTTTCCTCCAGCTGTGTTACCTCAGAGACATAATTCAGCCTATCCTGCCTCAGCTTTCTCATGTTTAAAAATAAGAAGTTAGAAGATGTGATCTCTAAAGCCCTTCCAGCTTTAAAATTCAGTCATTCTTTGATAGGTGAGATAATGAGCAATTTTGAATATTAAGACAACGCAATCCTCCTCTCTCACTCTCTCATCCTCAAGTGGGAGGGGGTTAGTTCACATCAATCACAGGCAACCATAAACTTGGTTGCATTTTGAGTCGCATTCAACTAAGAACATTGTCTGGCCCATTTGGCTGTTTTGGGATATTTGCCTAGTGTAGAACTATTTACCGCAGCCATGTATCTAGCTACCTACAGACACACACACACACAGAGAGAAAGAGAGAGAGAGAGAAAAGAAACACAGAGACAGCAGAGTAACCAGGTTAACAAGAGTAGCCGAGTTAGCAGAGGATCGTAGGAGGAGAGAATAGAAGAAATACGACACCCTCACAGCTTTCACAAATTGGCACAATTCATATGCATTGCTGCTAATTACAATAATCATCTCCTTCTACAGCGAGAGCACTACTTGACCCTGTACCCACGTTTTATTTATTTATTTTCTAAAGCATTTCTCTTCTCCTTTATCTTCTCCCTTAGGCTACTAATTAACTGCAGTGAAGGATAAGAGAGGCCCCATCGCAGGGTCCATTTGGCCTGTCCCTGATCCCTACTATCTTAAAACACTCCTCACACTTTGAAAACCAACAGTGCATTCCAGCATGACCCAGAAGATAGCCAGTTCTCTTCCTTCCTGTCAACCCCTCGCTTTCAAATTTTGTTGCAGAAGAATTATAAGCATGTATGAAGCTAACCATATTATTTCCTTTCTCATCATCCTGAAAAGTTCCCAAAGAAGCATTGGAAAGGCAAAATTCTATTCTAAGCTACACCCTCCTCTGTGTGCTTAGCTAGATGCAAATAGATTTAAGTGAGGCAGAACTATGACTGCCAAGCAAGGAGATGGATTCCATACACGATGTGGGAAAATTAATCTCACCTTATATAATCAGTGCCTAAAGCAAGGGACTCAAACTTCCTTCCCTCTCCCCAAATCCCTGGGAGATTGTGAAAATGGATTAAGGAGCAGGGATGAGGTGTTTTATATTTTTAAATTATGTTCCTCTTTCTTTTTCTTTCTTTCATCTCTTTCTCTCTTTAACACAGACCTCTGTTGATAAAGAATGGACTGTGGTAAAAGAAAATTGACTAAGACTCTAGTCAACTTCAAACAAATTGGCTACTGGCACAGCTGAAAACACAACTTAGCTTAAATGAGGTTTCTTTCCCATTCTACAGAATCCCCCAGCAGCAAACACCATACACCCAGAAGGTGCATCCTGATTTGTGTTCTATAAATCCATGAGCTCATAAATAATGTTCACAGTGTAAATGAGTGACTCCATGGAGACTACTTTAAAAAGAAGCATTTTCACAGGGAAACCAATAGTATTTTCTTTTCCAGGGAAAATACATGTCCTCTCCTATATCCTTAATTATGGCCCAGACTCTAACCATGTCTTACAAGTGTACTAAATGAAAAAGTGGCTAAAACTTCATCCTAGTGCACTTTATTAGTGAGCCAGTTATGAAGCTATTCTCTCGATTTCAAACTCAAACTCAAGCTTCTGTACTTGGCTTTGTGATTCTGGGGCTGACTTTGCAAATTCCATTTCTGCTTTACCAGCTCCCTCCAAGTGTGCCTTCCTTTCCCTTTTTTTTTTTTTTTTTTTTTTTTTTTTTTGAGACAGAGTCTCACGCACCCAGGCTGGAGTGCAGTGGTGCAATCTCAGCTCACTGCAACCTCTGCCTCCGAGGTCCAGGCGATTCTCCTGTTCTCCCACCTCAGCCTCCTGAGTTTCTGGGATTACAGGCACCCGCCACCAAACCTGGATAATTTTTGTATTTTTACTACAGATGGAGTTTCACCATCATGGCCAGGCTGGTCTCAAACTCCTGACCTCAAGTGATCCACCCACCTCAGCCTCCCAAAGTGCTGGGATTACAGGCACGAGCCACTGTGCCTGGCCCCAGGTGTGCCTCTTCTAATAGTGGTGGGTGGAGGAAGACCAGAAGGCTGGAGAAGAAGAAGGCATTCACTCTTCTTGTTTGCGTACCATTGCTGTCATTATCACCCAGCCTCACTCCTTCACCTTGTCGGGGATGGTTAGGGAAGTAGCAGTAGCAGTTCCAGTTTGTAGTTTTCCAATATTCATGCCCCCTCAGAAACACTAGCAAGTGGCTATCCTTTCCTTGGGGATCTAGAATCCAAATCAGTAGGACAGTTCCTCCAAGCCCAAAGACAACAGCACTAGCTAAAAAAAAAAAAAAAAAAAAAAAAAAAAAAAAAAATGCTGCTTCATAGAGATCTGAATTTTACAGCTATGGGGACCCTACTCCAAGGTTCTATGCTTGAATAATTGCCACCTCGCACTTTTGTTCCCCCAACCCTAGGAGAGGTAACCGTTTCCTGCAGTTGCTACTTCTGGGATTCCATAGTGTTCTCCAGTCAATAATTATTTATATTGAATTATCTCTATTAAAAGGGAATGTATTTTTATACCAGAAATTTATACCACTAATGGTCCTAGGAAGCAGAACATCAACGATGGAATTCAGGGTTTGCTTTGGTTGTGTCCCTCATCTTGAATGCAGTGCTGAACTTCCTGCTAATGGCAAATGGAATTCCAGTAACCAGTGGCATGCAGTGACATCACAGTTAATAAAACTATACCTATGATTGCTTTTCAAGTGCTTACTAAAGCAAGAGCCTTGGGAGAACCAAATGGCCTCTGCATTTGACTATTGCAGCAGCAACGATGACTACACGGATGGATGGTAGTATGGAATGGCTCCCTCTGAATGCCCTAAAGCACTTGCATAAGGAAAAAAGAAAAGAGAAGGAAAGAAAAAAAAAAAAAAAAAGCCTGCTTCTTTAAGTTCTGAGTTTGAGTCATAGTTAGATAATTAAGAACTTTCCAGGCCAGTCCTAAAAGAATATCATTTCTTTCTCTTGTTTGCTGAAAATAAGATATAAAAGTTAATTGTGCGGATTTCAGAGTTGAAAGTTGAATTATAGATTCTCAAGTTTCTCAAGTGAAGGTTAGGTATCAACTAGAAAAGATAACACCCCTTAGACTCGAAAGGAGGACATCAGGATGGATTCACAGCAAGCTCAGAATTCTGGACCACTGAGTCACCTGACCTCCTTTCCCAGCAGAAGATGCCTATCCTCACATATCTGGAAAGATCAGCCTTCTCTTTCCTGAATAAACTTTAATAATGGGAGAGTTGCCTTGCATGAAATACCTCTTCTCATCAAAACCTATTCTGACCATTCCTTTTGTCACTATGCCCATAATGAGGACCCGATCTCAGCATGTTCCCTAAGGGCAAGTACAAAGTCTGACCTAGGAAGAAATAACTTACATGCTAAAATAGTTGTAAGATTATGCTACTTTTAATGGCAGAATCCTGAAAAAATACATGTGGGAGTGGATTCCTAGAGTATTAGACCAAGGAGAATGAAATATAACAAGTGGACTGTATTTTATCGAACTTATTGACGTGAGTGCACTTACCGGAAACCCCGGATTTAATATTATATCTCGTGAAGCTAGATATGGCTCAAACAGTTTGCCTGGTTGATATATTGACTCACCATGGCTTATGTTTAATGAGATTGACATGTCTGAATTTCCTTGGCAAAATGTGAAGGAATCTGGCGTCTCAGGAATACAACAATGTTGAAGCGCATTTATGAGGTGCTCCCTGAACACCCTGCCTCTACTCTCCACATCCCAAGGTGGCCCAAAGATACCCCCTTCACAATTGAGAAATTCGCTGGTGAAGAGAGCACCAGCATTCTTGAATGTTAGTTATATGGTGACTGTCATCTGTAGGCCTCAAATGACCCCAATGTGAGGAATTCACATTGATATTTTGGTGGGAATATGAGATCCCAGAGTGGCATAGGTCATTTGGTAGTTTTTACTACCAAAGAAAGATGAAATGCATTTACAGAAAAGTACAGCAGAGACAAAGTGATAATTAGAAAGTTTTTGACTTACAGTGATCATTACTGACCACCGTGTCCTTGGAAATGAAATAGATGGGCTACCCGTGAAAATGTTACTTAATCTATGTCAGGATTTACCAAACTCTCCCTGGAAAGGTACAGATAGTAAGTATTTTACACTTTTCACTTCAAGAGGCAAAATTAATGAGGTACTATATTACGGAAGATACTACAAATTTTTACAAAATTTTTGTTGATGAAATTTAAAATATAATACTACTAATTGAGTACAATTTTTTTTTGTAATACAAGTCTACTAATGAGGAAAAGGAATTTTTGGGGGGGATAGCATTTCATTTAATTCAGGTTCAAACTTAATGTTTTCTATCATGAAAGTGTTTGCTAATATCATCTGTCATGTTGATCTTTAATGAACTTTTGTATTTTTAATCTAATATTTGAAACTACATTTTTATACAGATAGGCATTGCCAAATATTAATGTGAAATTCAGGAGCATGGATTTTTATTTGAGTATACTTATTGCTTAGAAGGTGTTTATGGAATTTTACTAGACTCTTCTCTTATATTTGCCTGTTAGCAGGTCATTACATTGCAAGAAGTTCCTCAATTGTACAACTAAATCAATTTTGAAATGTGGAAATTTCCTTTGCGCTTCCATTGAGGTCTGAAAAAGCATTGCTGTAACCATTGTCTGAGCTTGAGAATGTATCTACTGCAAATTTATGTGGGAATGGAGATCTCATTCTTGTTTTAACCATTGACAGATTAGAAAGTGTATAAAGCAGCTTGACATTAATTGCAGTTCAAATATTAGTTGTCAAAGTAATTTTACTATAGTTAAGGTTCACATATATAAGTGACATTTGCCTTATGATTTTAGGTTGAATTCATTAATAAACATTATTTAGTCTGTAGCAAAGGCTAATTTCCAAAGCTATTCAGTGTTTGATAATAATGGTTTAAACTAGTTCTTCTCTTTCAGAAAAAATTCAATGTCATCCCTCAACTCAAAATTTTTATTGCAATAAAACTTTACCACTGTTAAACCATAAAATTGCCATGTTTAATGTTTAGCTTCTATCTCTGACAAAAATTCATGGAACCAACAATAAAATCTGCAGTTGTAAATGAAGTTCACCACTGGTACTATTGGTTTAATAATACATAACAGATTCATGTATTTTTCACAAGATAGCTATAACAGATACTACAACAAATAAACATAGGCTTAAAAATTTTTACATCTTTACAAGCATTGTAAATTTGTCTAAGTCTTTTTCTGCTCCAGTTATATTTTTACTGCCCTCAATTGTAACACATCATAGCAGATTCTACTTCATGTTATGCTAGATTCGTGTTTTCTTAACATCTGTGAACATATGCTCACCTGCATTCGTTCCACACAGACTATTCATACTGGCTTATTCTTTAGTCACTTCAAACTAGTCAAGTACTGATGCCTTGAATTAAACAATTGAACAGTATTGTAAACATCTGTCAATTCATAAAGAGCCAAAGAAAACCACTTGAAATCATCTCCTTTGTTTTTTATTTCACCGTTGGTGTTACTTTCAATGTTCTGAACTCTTCGAGCAACTGTTCTTGCTGAAATGCTAATAGTCTTGAACGAGTTTATTTTCTCTGGACTCATTTCTTTGGCTGCTATGATCAAGCATAATTTAATGAATCCACCATTAGTAAACGGCGTTCCTTGCTTGTTTGGCTAACAAATGAACCATTGGAAACTATTGTGTCATTGCATAATAAACATAGTGCTTTGCCATTTAATTTGATAACAAAATAATCCACCCTTCACTGTACCTTAAAAGCACACATGCGAAGTTCACTATTATTTTTTTGTCATGACATGATTATATGAACTGGTTAAAAATATTTCACAATGGAGTGATACGTCTGGCACTCAAAATGTCATCACATTATAATTGCATCACCTTAACTTATAGTGTGCTGAGTGTCACCTTATAAACAATGAAGACACATCTGGTCTCTGATGCATCTGCTCAACTCTGCCATAGTAGTGTAAAATCATTCATAGACCACAAGTAACCAAATGAAGGTGGCTGGGTTCCAATAAAATTTTGTTTGTGGACATTGCTCATAAAACTTTCATTTGTCACCAAGTCTATTTTCCTTTTGATGTTTTCCAACCATTTAAATATGTAAAAGCCATTCTTATGTCATGGGTTTTACAACACAGAAGGCAGACCAGATCTGGCCAGGGACTACCCTTTCTTTGTCCAACCCCTGAACAATATAATGTAACTCCAGGTCTGAGAGCTAAAAACTTGACTTGAGTCATGGTACAATAGATGACCATGACCTCTCACCTGGTTTCTAGATCCAAACCAGTTCACAGATCCAGATCCCTTTGGCTGAAGGGAGGACCATGTCCCCTTAAAGAAGGAACCTGCAGCATAGGACATACTATACACCTTCCTGCAAACCTTTTCTAAAGGGAACTGCGGTCATTGATTGGAGTGAATTTGCCTTGGGGAACAGATAATAGTTAGATATTTTATGGATTCACTGAAAGCTTCATGCAGAGAAGTAAGCCCCCAGTTTGTGAAAATATTAGGCAACTTTTATGTTTTTATACTGCATAATTTTAAAGAACCCCACTCTTCTTCCACAAATGGCAAAGAGCCCATCCTGGGGGCTGACATTTTCATGCTTGCTTCCCTGCTCCCTCTGCCTGCTAACAGTGCTCAAGGCAGACTCCCTGCCTGCCTTCCCATCATGTCATCCACAGGCTTGTCTCTGCCCTCTTTCTCTCCCTTTCCCAGCATCTGTGTGATCACGGCACTGTCCATTTATAGGACAATTGCTAAAATAGCAATGAGGTGAGATAGAGAACTAGCAGCCAAGAAATAACTTATTTGTGCTCATGTGCTTAAAAATAACCAATCTGGAATGACATTATAGGAAAAATCCAGATAAAACTGCACCTGCCCTGGTATGAAGTCACAAGTGGCTTTACTGCTGGATGCACTTTTCCCCTTCTGTACCACAAAGATTTAAAAGCAAAACTAATCTCTGGCATTTCTTAATCTTTATTACCTCCAAAACATACCAAGGAATTAAATTTTTTCATTTAGTGTCCAGCCTTAGTTTTTCCATTTTAAAGAAGAATAAATGGAGGTATCAGCAGTTTGTGATATCTCATCATTTTCAGCTCACCTAAGAACTTAAAGAGTCATTTATCTCTGGAAGAGATTATGCAGCTTTTATGGGGGGGAAAGAATGAAAAAGAAAATAAAAGGCAAAGATGCAACAGCTACCACTACTACTGCCCTCCACCCCCACCTCTGCTGCCTGAGTTGTTTATCATGACCTTACTCCATTCATTCCCCTCCTCTGCTCACTCCCCCTCCCATCCCCACAACCCTCCTCTGTTCTGGGAGCAGATAGGGAGCTGGATGAACAATCTTGAGAATGCAGATAGGTGACCTGGTTGTTGCCTGGACTTGTCTGCAAAATCTATCCTAGGAGTCTTATTAATCTGGGTGATGCCAGTGACTTGAATGATACCATCGATCCTGTGCTGAGCAAGTTTATAGTTATAAATGACACAGTGGTGAAAGGTTAGCTAAAACTTTCCATGGGCAAATCAGAATCCATAAAGATCTCAACAAGCAGACCTAGGAGATTAATTAGATCACTTAGGTCCAAACTAATGAGTAAGAGGAGAGAAGGTTGGCATATGTAACAAAGATTTGGCAGTTTTGTTGACTGCAGGTTCAGTTAAGTCATTCATATGATGTAGTTATATCATCACATGCGATTGTATGTTAGGGAATCTTTCTAGATGTTCTCATAGCATCATTTGCTGAATCCTGTTACAAATGTTCAGCACACGGTATTGCAATTGTTTCTCTTACCTCCTACACTGTAAGCTTTTGAAGGCAGAAACTGTCCTTTTTTTAATCCACATGTATAGCATAATATATGACCTGTGTGGGAACTTAACGTCAATTATCAAAGAGATGTGGAATATAGCTTTTAACTATAAAATGCAATACCATTTACAGAAAACCAAGGTAAAATTATTTAAAAATGGTAATATTCTTTATGTTGTATTAAGATGAAGTTATATGAGATAGCATAGTGATGAAGGATGAGTGCTCTGAAATTAGTTTCTAGGTTCAAATCTTGTCTCTGCCATTTACCAGGTGAACACTCTCGATCAATTTCCTTTCTACACCTTAGTCAGTATAAATGGGAATATAAGTGCTTGCTTCATGGAGCTCATGTGAGAATTAAATAAGGCAACACACGTAAGAAACTTAAAATAGGCTCGGCACATTGTAAACATTCAATATATTTTAATAATACTGTTATCATTAGTAGTATTAAAATGATGATAATCATGATGATGACAACTCCATGACTGAAGTTATATGACAGTGATATACTGTGAGACAGTCTTTACAGCATATAAAATAAAGGATTAGCATATAGAATAGATTTAAAAGTCAAATTTAATTTCTAAAATCACCAAAAATGAGGAAAAGATATGAGGTAATTAACCGCAGTAGAAACTTAAATAGCTAGCAAACATACAAGCTAAAAACTCATTAATAATTTGTAAAATATAGCCAGATGCGGTGGCTCAAGCCTGTAATCCCAGCACTTTGGGAGACCGAGACGGGCGGATCACGAAGTCAGGAGATCGAGACCATCCTGGCTAACACGGTGAAACTCCGTTTCTACTAAAAAATACAAAAAAACTAGCCGGGCGTGGTGGCGGGCCCCTGTAGTCCCAGCTACTCGGGAGGCTGAGGCAGGAGAATGGCGTAAAACCCAGCAGGCGGAGCTTGCAGTGAGCCGAGATCGCGCCACTGCACTCCAGCCAGGGGGACAGAGCGAGACTCCGTCTCAAAAAAAATAAAATAAAATAACGATAATAATAATAATAATTTGGAAAATATAAAGTAAAACCTATGAAATAATATTTCTTAGCTACTAAATTGACAGAAATTTCAAAGTCTGATGACATCAAAATTTGGCAAAGATCTAGCATGATGGGAACCCTCATGGGTGGTGGAAGTGTAAATTTGCACAACCATTTTGGAGAGCTATAGTTAATATGTAATAAAACTGAACACGTGCATATCCAAGAGTCTGGTAGTCTCACACCTGCACTATCCGAGGGGTTCCTGAGCATAAAGAATTTTACGGACTGGCCTAAGAGCCTGCCTATGTTCAGAAAAGCCCTCTCCACACCCAGCCATATCTTGCTTTAGGGCATTGCTCCTGAGTTCAAAAACCTTTGGGTAGCTGATAAAGGAGCTGCTTCCTTTAATGATTACTTAGGGCCCAAAAAGCCTGTGGGCTTCCAGTCATCTTTCCTATATCACACACATTTCTGTTAAGAGTGAAGCTTTATGATAAAATGAGATACTCAGATACATGGTAGAGAGAGATGGAGGTGATGACAATCTACTGTCAGAAATTGTAATAGTGGTGGCGGCAGGAAAGCCTAGGAAAGCAAATCAGGGGTGAAATATTTTGAATGCTTTATGGCTGCTTTTCCTATGTTTAAGTGTAGGCAGTTCTGTTTCACTTTTCTCAATGTTTACGCCTAAAAAGTATTGTCAGCTGAAAAGAAGAGCGCCTTGGGCTAGCCAAAGGAGTATGTTGATGACTCTGATTCTTTTCAACACATCTAAAATGTTTTCTGGAATTATCAAATTTCCCAGAGTAAATTAGATAAAATCCACAAATAAAATACTTTCATAATTTCTCTCAGATTTAGTGTGTGCGCTTTGATAAAGCGGTTAAAATCCACATTATAAAAGCACATCTTTAAACATGTATTCTAATTGAAGTTTATCATCATCTATTTTTACTTATAAAATTCTTAATGCTTTCTATACCTATAAACAAAAAAATCAATAAAATTACATGCTTTCTTCCAGACTGATGAGTTTTATCATTAGGTAGTTTTCGCCTCTTTTAAATACTAGGGAAAGCATTATCCTGAGGTCTAGAAATGAATGGTGTTATGTATTATATTTGAATTTGATTCTAATTTAATTATTCACCAAAGCAGAACTCCAACAATAAGTATATACACACACGTCTACCAAAGAAATACATATACCTCGCTTCAAACATAACTTACAATTTTAGCTTAAAAGTATATTATTATAAATTACATACCCAGAAACAGCATCATGATTTTCTAACTTACTAAAAAGTGAATGAATTAATGGTACTATATTTATATTATTTTAATCTCTGTATAGTATGCATTCTAAAATTTACTTATCAGTAGTTTTAGCACTATTTATTTATTTAATTTATTTTTATTTTTATTTTTTTTTGAGACAGAGTCTCTCTGTTGCCTCTGGGGTGTGACGGTGGTGTGAACATGGCTCACTACAGCCCCCACTTCCTGAGGCGATCCTCCCACCTCAACCCTCCAAGTAGCTTGGACTACAGGCCCATACCACCACGCTGGGCTAATTTTTGTATTTTTTGTAGAGACGGGGTTTCACCATGCTGCGCAGGCTAATCTCAAACTCCTGAGCTCAAGCAATCCTCCTGCCTTGGCTTCCCAAAGTTCTGGGATTACAGGCATGAGCCACCATGCGGGACCAGCAATATTTAACATTTACCCAATATTAAATGCAAATTAAATTCGAGAATTACCTGATAGCATTTTAAAATCTTATATTAACATATTTATTTGAATTAAGAATGAAATTAGACTATTTCTGTCAGAAAAAAAGTCTTATTTTGCTGATAGGTTTAACAAAAGTATAGTCTTTGCCAGCATAGGGAGGATATTTTTGATAAATTAAGTGAGATAAATCTTCTGTTTCAAGGTTTAGATGAAAATATATTTTACAGCATTTGATAAGATAAATATCTTTGTCAGTAATAAAATTAGTATTTTTCTATATTTCCAGCTGTTAGAGGCACTATTGCTGTTCTGTTGCCTATTCCAGCAGCCACCTATGAGCCTATGAGTTCACTGTACCTTCTAGAGTCTTAAACACCCAAGTCTTTCTGCTTCTTGGCGTAAGGAGGACTCTCCCTCTCTCTAGTCTTCTGCCTTGTACAGGGAGACCGAAGGGCCAGGGAAAGTAATGAAAGATGGAAGTCCATGGATGAATTCTCCGCTTCTCTATTCTTTATTGGGACAGTTCTGAGGTGCATTCTGCAGGATACTCAGAAGGTGGGGCTGGGCTCTGTTGCCTACAGTAGCAACCCACTCACTAACTCACTTTTATCCTGTTTTTCTCCCTCTCTGGCTCACTCTCCTCACTGACTCAGCTGTACTTTCTGGAATCACCTCTCAGGTAAATTTCTTCAACTCAAGACTTCATCTTAGGGTCTGCTTTTTTGTGGGAGCCCAAACTAAGACACCAATCCATTCAATGCAGGGGGCCTTTAAATAAAAGAGCAACAGGTATATTTAAGAGTTATTTGATTAGGGTTGGTAAACTCTTTTTGTGTACCTCTCAGAATTCAAGACTGAATAACTCTTATAATTGGGCAATAGATTGTTTGCATGTTAGGTGGTTTTTGACACTTTCATGAATTTAAATAACTTAATAGAATTTTTAGCAGAGAGCACTACAAATATTTTGTCAGTAAATTACTAGGTAGTGTTGGGTATTTGACTTGAATGGAACATATAGAATTGGAGGAAACTGCTTTAAATGATGCCATTTGCTCCCATTTATTTATTATCATGAATATATTTTCTGAGCAGTTACTTCTACAAAAGTGAGGGAGGGACAAAAATGAGTACAGAAATCTGTATTGTTCCAGCGTTAAGCCATTCATCAATGCATGAACTAACTGGGGAGAGAAGCACCATTTCTATAATTAAGAGAAGAATTTTCTATGGAACTTTATTTTTTCTGTTTAATAAATTACAAATTAATTATAGTTTTATGGTTTTGGTGTCTTGATCAATTGGGTAACAATTACAATAACTCAACCCGGAAGAAAGTGTTTAACACTTACTGCCTTATGGCCCCAGGAAATAAGACATTTTAAAAAATTCAATTTCTATCCATAATTTTGTCAAGGAGAAGTACAATAGGGTGGTCAAAAAAGAGACCTTCTGGCACAAAAATATATTACAATAAGATAAAATTCTGTGGGAGAATTGGAATGAAAAGGAGAAAAAGAAAAGTTATAACATTTCCACAGGAGATTATGCAGGATGTTTATAATGGATTATGAGAATTGAATTAAATTGTTATGGTATCTAGATTCCTTTGGATACATTTTAGAAAGTGATATAACCATTTTATTTTAAAGCATCAATAATTACAAAAAGTCAGAAGTTTTATCTTTTGAAACTCTTTAAATCTATGATTTAAATTGTTCAATGTCAATATTAAAATGTGTAAGAAGTAGACAGTTTTTACAAATTCCTTTAAAGGTTATACAAGAAATAAATTTGAAGCCTGGGCTAGAGTGCATCCTCCCAAAATTCATATGTTGAAGTCCTAACATTCAGTACCTCAGAATGTGACCTTATTTGGAGATAGGGTCTTTACAGAGGTTATTCAGTCCAGTTAAAATAAGGTCACTAGAGTGGGCTTTAATACAACAGGACCGGCGTCCTTTTAAAAAGGGGAATTTGGACACAGGGATACACAGAAAGGGCAAATGATGTAAAGAGACACGTGGAGAAGATGGCCATCTACAGGCCAAGTAGACAGGCTTGGGCCAGATCTTACTCCCACAATCCTCAGAAGGAACCAACCCTGCCAACACCTTGATCTTGGACTTCCGGCTTCCAGAACTGTAAAACAATATATTTTTGTTGTTCTAAGCCACCCAGTTTGTGATAATTTGTTGTGGCACCCTAGCAAACTAATACAAAGATAATTCTCCTGGAGAAACTCTCATACTTGCAGATAAGAAGCATGTAAAGGACATTCATTGAAGAGTTCTTTGCATTAGGGAAATGGATAAACAAAATGTGTATTCCAGAAATTCCTATTTAGTTAGTGCTGAGGATGGGTTCTTGGAAATGGAAATGCAATTCTGGGTCTTTCTGACATAGTCCCTTTAGAGACACGCTGCTGTTGGTCCAAACTGGCAAATGCTCTTCCATTCCCTTCCAGTCCCCTGAGGTCATACGTGCTTGGCCCATAGTTTCCTCTAGCTTTCTTTTGTACAATTGTTTGGCAATTTTCAGAGTGGCAGTGATATTTTAGACATACTTCATAATATCAAATAACTTCTACCAGTTCCTAAATTGCAGACTAATTTTTGCCCTTCACTATTTTTTTAGATGTACCCCTCTCTGCACATCTATAAAACGTGAACTCTAAAATTCACTGTGATTCTCCTTCTTTGTTTCTTTCCAGCAAATCCAGTTCTATTTTTCTCTTCTGCGGCAGAGAAAAATAGATAGAACCCAAAATAAATGACAGAACTCAAGCAATAAGATGGATCAGTGGGATGGATGGAAAAATGAGTAGATAGACAGGGATGTGACAAAGTGAGGGTAGTAAAAGATGGATGGTAGGATCTAAGTGGCAGCATATATAAAACATTATTATAAAAACCTAAAAGTTCACTTTGTAGTATTTTTAAAAATTCTCACAACAAAATGTTGGAAAAAAATGAAAAAAAAATATCATACAGAATGACAGCAATGCAGAGCAAACAACACACGTTACAGAACAGATCTAACTCCAGTGTCCAAGGTCAATGTCAACAGTGATATGTCATGTTGATAGCTCATGTTGATAGCGTGCACCCTGGAGATGATAGGATGAGTGGCACTTTCCTTCTGTGATTTTCATTTCAAAAACCACTAACCCCTGTCTAATCACGAGAAAAACGTCAGACAAATTCCAACTGAGGCACTCTCTGCAAAACACCTGACCAGGAAACCTTAAAACTGTCAACGGTCATCGAAATTAAGGAAAATCAAACTATCACAGCTAAGAGAAACCTATGGCGATGTGACGATTAAATGTGTTATGGCATCCTATATGGGATTGTGGAAAAGAAAGAGTAATCAGGTAAAAACTAAGGAAATTTCAATAAAGTATGGACATTAGTTGATAATAATATATCTATACTGGTTTAGTAGTTGGACCAATTATACCATTCTAATGTAAAATGTTAACAATAGGAGAAACTGGGTGTGGAGGGAATGGGAGCTCTCTGTTCTATCTTCACAATTTCCCTGTAATTCTAAAGTTGTTCTAGAATAAAAAGTCTACATTAAGAAACAGCAAATAATTACCTAAAGTAATGTTATTTTGTAATATTACATGTGTTGTTAGATATACAGTCATATGCCACATAACAATGTTTCAGTCAATGATGGACCCCGTAAGATTATAATACTGTAGTTTTGCTCTACCTTTTCTATGTTTAAAGACACAGATATTTACAAATATGTCACAATTGCCTACAGTATTCAGTACAGCAACATGCAGTACAGGTTTGCAGCCTAAGAGCAATAGGCTGTACCACATAGCCTAGGTGTGTCATAGGCTGTACCATCTAGGTTTATGGAAAAGTACACTGATGTTCACACAATGACAAAATTGCCTACTGACACATTTCTGAGAATGCATCCCCCTTGTTAAGTAACATGTGACTGTATAATCCTCTAAATTCAGTTGTAAGGTCTTTATTCGTGTCTCTATAAAATAAATACTTTTATTTTCAATGTTGGTCATTATAGTACAAACTAAAGGTGAGACCAAGAGACAGAAGTTATGTGTGGATTTAAAGTATCTAGTTAGCTTAATTGGAATAATCAAACTTTGTGGTTTTCGTTTTGTTTTTTGAGGATGAGAAGATGCAGTAGGATAATGTCAAATAAACAATTAAATTAGAATGAAAGCAATAGCATTTCCCCAGATTTGAATTAGTAGTTCATGTTATACAGATGCAAACAGATAAATAAAAAATACTTCCTGACAACTGTAAGAGAATTCTTATCTAACGTATTTGTAATAGGCCTGCACAAGATATATAAATGTACTGACTGTAATTCTTTTGCTAAGGTACTAATCATTATATTTTAAACGTATGGAAATAGCTATATAAAGAATGTCCTTAAGGGAGCTACTTAACCATTCTTTCCCTCTTTTTGATCTACAACTGGTTGCACCACAACCTGGTATCCAGACCTTTTTCTGTCTCCTGGACTCTCCTCCTGGGCCTTCTACGTCAGTTGCTTAACTCTTGCTTATCCCATTAAGGCTTTAGTTCAAAAGAGTTCAGTTGCAAAGTTTTATGGGTCTTAAAAATAACATTTTACCTTTATACTTAAAATTGCAAAGTATTTCTACATATATGATCTTATTTGATTCTCATGGAAATCTTATGAAATACTTTTCTTAGCTAAGGAAACTGAGGCATTGAGGGTAAGATTCAGAGCATCACTGACTCTTTATGTTGGTTATTCTTCTTGGCTACCTGATCTCTGTTTACTCTTGAAGCATTTGGAGCATCTTCCATCTTACACGGCAAGCATGCACCTTCCCGGACTCTAATTCAGATAAGACATAGGCACATAGCCCCGCTATGAAACAACACCTGCCTCAGCCCCAGAATCAGAAGTTAGAGGAATAGAAAAGCAAGATGCATTCTGGAGATGAGATAGAGCAGCTGCATCTAGTTTCAGGAGGTAGCAGGAACTACAGTTCTAGTCTCTGTGTTGAAAATCAGATGCCCAAATATGTATGGGTCAGTTTCTGGTTTTTCTACTCTCTTTCAATGGCCTATTTGTCGATCTTTATGCCAATTGTTATCATACCAGCTTTAAAGTAAGTAAAGACCTTTCATCTTTACATATAGAGACATGCAGTACTATAAATTTCCTTTTAAGTACTACTCTAGTATTCTACAGATTTTAATATATTGTTTTCATTTTCATTAATTTCAACACCCTTTCTAATTTCCTGTTTGATTTTTTTTCTGGCTCATGAGTTGCTTAAAAGTATTCTTTTTTCCCCAGATATTTGAGCACTTTTCAGGTATCTTTCTCTTGTTGATTTCTAAGTTAATTCTATTGTGATCACATCACACAGTTTCCATGATTTGAATTCTTTTAAATTCATTGGCACTTGTTTTATGGCTCAGAATATGTTCCATCATAATAGATAGCCCATATGCATTGAAAGGAATGTCTATTCTTCTGTTGTTCTGTAGTGTGCTCTATAAATGCTAATTTTGTCAAGTTGATTGATAGTGATTTTTAAAATTTTTTCCTTGTATTGCATCCTGTTGCATTTTAATGATAGTGATTTTCTAACTTTCTATAGCTTTGCCAATTTTCTATCTTGTTCAATCAATTACTGAGAGATAATATTAAAATCTGCAATTAAAAATGGGTATTTGTCTATTCCTCTTTGCTTATTCACTTTGAAACTTTGTTATTAAGTGCATACAAGTTTAAGATTGTTACATTCTCTTGATAAAATGACCATTTTTTCATTATAAAATGACTCTATCTCTTGTAATTTTTTTCACTTTGAAATATACTTTATCTGATAGCAATATTGTCATCCCAGTTTTCTTTTAATTAGTGTTAGCATTTTATATCTTTTTTCATGCTTTTATTTTTAACCTATTTGTATCATTATATTAAATGTAGATTTCTGCAGGCAGTATATAATTTGACAATTTCTGGTTTATAATGGAGGTAATTAGACATTTCATATGATAATTCATAATTGATATGGTTAAGTTTAAAGCTACTGTTTTGCTATTTGTTTTCTATTTGTTCTTTGTTACATATTTCTTTTCTGTGGCCCTTTGTATTAATCAAATGTTTTTATTATTCCACTTCATCTCCTTCTAGCTCCTTAGCTAGATCTCTTTGTTTTGTTATTTTGGTGGTTACTCTAGCATTTATAGTATATAGTATACATCTCTAAGTTATCACAGTCTGCATTCTAGTAATGCTTATACCATTTCATATATAGTATAATATTATATGTCCATTTTATTTCTCTCAGCCTTTGTGCTATGTTTACCATACATTTTACTTCAACATCTTTAAGTACTTTTTTGTAGTATAGATCCAGTGGTGATGAATATTTTCACCTTTTTTACATCTTCAAAGTCCTTCACTTTCGTTTTTGAATTATATTTTCACCACAGAATAATAGATTGGCAGTTGATTTTTTTCATTTTAGAATTTTAAAGCTGTTTTTCTTCTTTTACTTAGATTGTTTCCAGTAGAAATTTTGCTGTCACTATTATCTTTATTATTTTGTATATATAGTACCGTTTAATCAGTTTTTAAGCAATTTTCTCTTTTTCACTAATTTTGAGCAATTTATTATGTGCTTTTGTGTTTCCTGTTCTTAGGATTTGCTGAGTTTCTTGGATATTTGTGTTTATGGTTTCCATCATATCTGAGAAATCTTCAGCTATTGTTTCTTTAGTTTTCTCTTTTCCCGTTCTTTCTCTTTTTTTAGCGACTCCAATTATATCTACATTATATTCTTTCAGACTATCCAATTTATCAGTGATGTTCTGTTCATTGAATTTTTAGTCTTTTGTTATCTCTGAATTTCACCTGGGTACTTTCCATTGATATGCTGTTCAACTCACTAATCTTTTCTTCTGCAATGTCTAATCTGCCATTAATCCCATACAATGTATTCTTCATCTGAGGCATTTTAGTTTTCTTTTTTAGAAGTTGAATATGAGTCACTTTTAATAGTTTCTACAACTTTACTTAACATGTTGAATTTCTACTCTACCTTTTTTTCAATAAATGGAAGGCACTTGTAGTAACTGTTTCAATGTCCTTGTTCCCTGATTCTGACATCTTGTGAGGTCTGATTTGCTTATCAGTTTTGATTAATTTTTCTCTTCAATATTGTTCATATTTTCCAATTTTTTACATGCCTGATAATTTCTGATTTGATGTCACACATTGTGAATTTTACCATATTAGGTAGTGGATTTTAAAAATGCATATATATATATGTATATAAAATGGAGATTTGTTCTGGGAGATAAATTACTTCAAAATAATAAATAGTTTAATTATTTTGAAACAGTTCGATGCTTTCAGGGCTTGCTTTTAAGATTTGTTAGGGAATACTAGAGTGGTATTTAGTCTAGGGATAATTTCCCCTGCCTAAGACCCTTCTAAGTATTCTATTCCATGACCCATTTTCCAGTCTAGCCAGGCACAGACACTATTCCCAGCCTTGTGTGAGCTCTGACTCTGACTCCCCTCTCTTCCTTTCACTGGTCTCAGTTAGTTTTTCTTTACCATGTGTGCTGCTCAGAATGAGTACCTCTCTAGAAGTACAGAGGCTCAGTGCTCAGGACTCAAGAAGGACCCTATGCACATCTTCAGAGTTATCACTCCATGCAGCTCTCTCCTCTCTGATGCTGTAACCTGAAAACTTTAACTACTGTGAACTCTCTGGGGGCGCCACCTTCTCAACTCAGGGTGAGCAGCAGACTCCTTTTGGGTGCACCCTTACTGCACCACAGTCTAGAAATTCTCTCAAGGTGGTAAACTGAAGCAATTGTAAGGCATCCCCATCTCATAAAATAACTGCCCTTCATTGCCTAATGTCCAATATCTTGAAATCTGTTTCTTCATATATGTTTGTCCAATTTCTTAGTCATTCCAAGTAGGATGGGAAATATGGTTCCCTATTACTCCATTGTGGTACTCTTTTGTCTGCCAATTCCTTTCCCTATCAGTTTCTTTCAACTTAAATAACAGAGTTGATATCTATTGTTTGCGAGTCAGAGGTCTGGCAGATACACATCTACCTTTCCCTTTCTTTAGATACTCAACTTATCTCCCAGTCTTGTCAGTTTTATTTTTTAAATAGCTTCTTACTTGCAGTAAATTTATGCATGTGTGTACGTATATGTAGAATATGGTGTGTGTGATTATTGTGTTCCAGGTACTTTTCTAAGCATTTTACTTCTATTAAATCCTCTCAATAACCCTATGATATAGAAATCATTATTGTATCTCATTTGTACAGCTGAGGAAACAGGCATGGAGAAGTAAAGTAAGTTTTCAAGGTCATAGGGTAAGTGATTGAAAACCAGCAGTGTCAACCAGATCCCATGGAAACATTGCTGCCTTTTTACAAATACTTCTACTCCCTTACATCTCCACTTAGGTCTCCACACAACCACCCTAGTTCAAGCTAGCATCGTCTCTTGCCTGAGCTACCATGTAATTGGTGTTGCTATTTCCAACCCATTTTCTTCATTAGAGTTAGAGTAATCTTTCAAAACCCAAATCTGATTGTGGGGGTTCCGCCAGAGTGGTGGGGAAAACTATAGGGAAAGGATGCAAGCCTTCTGAAAGGTCGGAAGGTTCTGCAGAGCCCCGGGGGAGAATACCTGAAGGCAGCTGTCCTGTAACCCTGAGGCAGAGGGCAAGGGGTAGATACAAGGGAATGTGGGGGAATTTATCTTCAACAGGCTTGTTTACTTATGTTGACCAGGAACTGACCTTTGATCATCCCTGTGCATGATGTTCCCTGAAAGAGGAACAGTAAATGTTAATTACCTACACAGATTGTGTGGGCTCCAGGTTTTCTGAATAAAAACAAGCTGCTCCAGCTTCTCAGGGCTGCTCTCCGGCCACTAGAGCCAGGCAATCACCTAGCTGCTCTTACACTGAATACCTGTGTCTGAGTAATCATTTCATCTGTCAGCCAGGGTCTGCAGGACAGATCCAGCATCTGATTATATGTTCGCAGTGTTTAACATCTATTGGTGGCTTCCCCCATCCTATTAGGAAGAGACAAAAACTCCCTAACATGCCTATGGTGCTCTCCTGGTCTCACCCTTCCACACCCCACAGCTTCAGTTTCTATTCTGCTTGCTTCTTCTTTTTTTTTTTTTTTTTTTTTTTGCCATCCACTACAATGGTCTTTTTCAAAACCTTTGCTCCCTTCTACCACATGACTCTTGTTCACGCTATTCCTCCCCCACCCGCACCCCATGTAGAACATCATTCCTTACCTGTTTTGCCAAAAAAAATTATCTATTTTGACTTACCATAAGATGTTCAGCACCTGACCTACACTGTAGCATATAGAAGACAGTCCATAATTTGTTGGAATGAATGAATGAATGAATGAATGAATGAGAGGATAAGCTTCTTGACTAAAGTGATGCAATAATAAGTTGGGACATTAGAATCACGCTCTGATTCTTGGCCCAGTTAGAGTTTTCATGTGGCATTTGAATTAGAAGCTTGAAAGAAAGTTTTGACTGCTGTCAACTTCTTCTCATATTCATTTTGGGGATGTTGGTGATGGTACCCCAGCCTGCACATCTCTTGGAAAGTCAGCCCCTCTCTGATGCCCATGACTGGTTACTGGTGCATTTGGCCTAAGGAGTTGTTAGACTATTAAGTTATTTATGGGTGACTCTACTCTGTAGGAATTCTGGTTGATACAGTAATTGGTCTAAGCATCAGGTTTGGATGACTTAGCTGTGTTCCTAGTGAATTAACAATAACTGATGATAGAGATTTAGAACAGACACCTCCGGGTAATCAGCTGTTTTAAATAGCACATTAAACAATATAATACTTAACCCTGGAGGTGAACCATAAGTGTTGTATTAGTTGCAGTAAGTACTATGCTATAGCTCTAGATGTGGAGCTAGAAACCCATTCTTTATTTCTAAATGAATGTGCTTTTCACAAAGAACACAGGCTCTTGATGAATGGGGAGTACATGAACTTCAGCTCCCAGACTCCAAAGACCCAGTGCTTACAAGGGAGAAGCATATATAACCTGAATGTATGCTTAAGGAAACACCAGACAAACACGAATTGAAAGGCAGTTCTCAAAAGTGTCAAGGTCATCAAAGAGAAAAGCGCCTCCCGGGTTGGAGTCATGACAACTAAATGCAATTTGGGAATGCTGGTTTGGATGCTAGATCACAGGAAAAACATTAGTGTGACAACTGGCAAGATTTGAATAAGGTCTGTCAATTGTACTATGGTTACAGTTATGGAAGAGCTGGGAGGTGAGTATATATGAAAGCTCTGTGGACTATTTTTACAACTTGGCTGTAAGTCTATAGTAAATGTTGAAAACACCACTAAAATAAATAAATAAGTAAACAAAAACCCAAAACATAAATAAAAAGAAGATAAACAATTTTTATGCAAAGAGCATAGAAAAGGCTTAAAATTTCAGGCAGGTTTCAAAGCATGAAGCAGAGGGTGAGGAGAGGACAGAATTGATCTGTTAGCCTATGGACCCTCAGAAAAATTGAGTTCTTCATTATTTTATAGAAGAACAGAAGCGTCACCCTGGTCCCAGCAGATACAACAGCATCAAGCACAGAACAGGCACCTGCCTTGCTGAGGAGCCTAATTCTGATCGGGCCAGTTGGGTGATGGCCTAAGTCTTAGCAAAAATTCTGGACATCAGGGCTTGTCTATCCAGGTAAAAATGGGCTATTAATCCTTTTTAAATACACACTTATTTTTAGTAGAGACAGGGTTTCATCATGTTGGTCAGGATGATCTCGAACTCCCGACCTAGTGATTCACCCTCCTCAGCCTCCGAAAGTGCTGGGATTACAGGTGTGAGCCACCATGCCCTGCCTACTAAAAATACACACACACACACACACACACAATTAGCTGGGCATAGTGGCAGGTGCCTGTAATCCCAGCTACTCGGGGGGCTGAGGCAGGAGAATCGCTTGAACCCGGGAGGTGGATTTGCAGTGAACCGAGATTGCACCACTGCACTCTAGA
The DNA here is from genome assembly GCF_002776525.5 of Piliocolobus tephrosceles. Classification (NCBI taxonomy): domain Eukaryota; kingdom Metazoa; phylum Chordata; class Mammalia; order Primates; family Cercopithecidae; genus Piliocolobus; species Piliocolobus tephrosceles. The sequence continues at coordinate 156,734,881 of NC_045438.1, forward strand.
TCAGGTGACAGAGTGAAACTCCGCCTCGAAAAAAAACAAAAAACAAAAAACTGTACACCTAAAACCCAGTTACATGCTTATACTTCAGTACAGCGTGGGTGCCTCAGCTGCTGAACTGTAGTAATGTTGCTTGACCAGTTTTACCTCTAAGACCTATAAGCTTCAAACACAAAGTCTGGTGACTAGAGAAGTAAAATATTTTTTCAAAATAGTATCAACAAAAAAGCAGATTGTTCCTTTCCAAAACAATTATGGTCCAATTATTTCACATGAAGAAGTATGGACTTAAAGAAGCTACTGACCTGCAGAAGATGCTAGTGGATACAAGGGGTTGCAGTGACTTAAGCCCAAGACCAATGTATCATTGGCAGGAGTGACCCCTCCCATCCTCTCCAGGCCCTGGGTTTCCGACTTGTAAAAGTAGTAGTCCAGCTAGGTAATCTCTAATGTGTCTTCTAACTTCACTAAGCTATAATTTAATGAAAGAGTATTTATTCAAATGAAGAATACAGACTAAAGGCAATTGCCACAATTACCATTACAACCAACATCTTGGTACTGTTGAATGAGAGGCACTTCTCTCTCTAGTTGGGAAAAATAACCAGCTATGTCTCTAGCCCTGTGATCTGGACCCTGTGGCCTCTTGGCTTCTTGGGCACTAGATCACATCATTTCACTTCTGTATTTTCAATTCTCTTCCATTGACATTTATGCATCTTTGAGTCACTCCTAGCTTGAAACAACAAACAAACACAAAACAAATGAAAATCTTCCTTTATAGCTCTCTCTAACCCTTTACAGCCAAACTTTGAGAAAAAACTTAATATATTTTCTATATTCATTTTTTCCTTTTCCACTGGCTCCTTAATCTACTTCACCATTCACTGAGGCCACCCAGTAACATCTATGCCACAAAACACAGCAGTCATTTTCAGTTCTGATCTGACTGGACTTCTCAGAACACTGAATACTGTGAGTCACATTCTCCTTGAAATACTTTCTTTCCTCAGCTTCCCTGATACTACCCAATTTCTGGATCTTCTTCTGGTTGGTGCAAAAGTAATTGTGGTTTTTGCCACCGAAAGTAGTGTCCAAAGCCACAATAACTTTTGCGCCAACCTAATATTTCTCTGATACCTCCTCCTCGTTATTCTTTGTCTACTTCTCCTTCTCTGTCTAGCTATGAAATCTTGTAAATTTATTGAGAGTAGATCCTAGGCCCTCAATCCTTCTACTCATGACTTTTTGTTATTAAATATTATTATTTCTGTGTCTGGACTTCCCATTATTTAACTTTGAGTTCCAAACTATCAACTCAACAGACCTATGTGGCTATCTCAAAAACACCTCAAATTTGATGTGTCTAAAACTAGTGCACCCTTCACACCAAATCCCTACACCTGTCCTGTTCTTTTTCCCATACTCTGTCCCATAGTGGTATCACCACGCTTGCCTTTGCCATCCAGAACTCTGGGCGTTATGGATGACAAGTTTCTCTCCTTCATTCCATATTCGACCATCACCAAGGAGGTACTTTCCATCTTGTTACCTAAAAATTTCTCACGTCCGCTCACTTTCTTTATTTCTGCCACTTCTCCTCTGGTCAGAGCGAATATGCACTGTCATGAATGGCTGCAGGAAACCTCCTAATTGGTTTCTTGTCACCTTCCTGGCACCAGCATCTTTCCACCATTTCATCCTTTCAGTCTCTACTCTGTACCGCATCCAAAATGGCCTTTTATGAAGACTTTTTATTTTGAAGTAATCATAAATTTGTGGGAAGTTACAAAGATAGTACAGAGAGGACTCATGTATTCTGCATTCAGTTTTCCCAATACAATAAGATACATATTATGTAATTATATATGTAAACCGGGTATTTGACATTGTTACCATTTGTGTTTATAGTTCTACATGATTTTGTCATGTGTAGATTTATGTCACCACCACTGTAGTAATTACTATACAGAACTATTCCATCAGCACAGAGACCTTCCTTGTGCTACCTCTCTATGTCATACTTACCTCTCCCTTCTGTCCTCCACCATCTCTAACCTCTGCAACCATTCATCTGTTTTCCACCTCTATAATTTTCACTTTTCAAGAATGTTATACACATAAAAAGTCATAGACCATGTGACTTTTTCAGATTTTTTTTTTTTTAACGTAACTTAATGTCCTTGAGATTCATCTGGTTTTTTCCCTCAGTATAATGTTTTTGAGATACATCTACATTGTCACATATATTGGTGGTTTGTACTTTTTTTATTGCTGATGAGTATCCCATGGTATGGATGTACCATAGTTCTATATTGAATAGCAGTTGTGGCAGAGGTTATCCATGCCTTCTTCCCAATCTTATGCAGAGATCTTTCATCCTTCCACCATTAAGTCTGATGTTAAGTGTCTTTACTAAATTGATGATATTCTCCTCTATTCCTATTTTTCTGGTAGTTTTTATCGTAAACGAATGTCAGATATTGTCAAATGCTTTTCACACATGGATTGATATGATCATGTAATTTTCTTCTTTAACCTGTTAATATGGCAGATTACATTGACTGATTTCCAAATATTGTGTCAGGAAGTCATAGTACGAGGAATTAGGCAAGAGAAAGAAGTAGAAGGCATCCAAATAGGAAATAAGTCAAACTCTCTCTCTTTGCTGATGGTATCATTCTATACCTAAAAAACCCTAGTCCACCAGAAGGTTCCTGGAACTGATAACTAACTCTAGTAAAGTTTCAGGATATAAAAATCAATGTATGAAAATCAATGGCATTTCTATATACCAATAACATTCAAGCTGAGAGCCAAATGAAGAATGTCATTCCATTTACAATAGACCCCCCGCCCCTGCAACACACACACAATACCTAGGAATACATCTGGCTAATAAATTGAAAGATCTTTACAAGCAGAATTACAACACACTGCTGATGACACAAATAAATAAAAAACATTCTGAGACAGCCAAATATAAAGGAGTCCCCAGAGCACTGAAAGAATGGGATGGAGCTGTGGGAAGTTCGCATCCTTTGCAGTGGGGAGGAGCCTGCCCTCTCCTATTCTGGGATGGTAACCTGGGATTCAATCTGTGAGGCAGGAAGCCAGTTAACAGGATTCTTGCTTTGTAGAGAGTCCATGTTTCCCTTTTTTTTTTTTCCTTTTCACCCAATAAACCCTGCCCTTCTCACCCTTCAAAGTGTCTGTGAGCCTAATCTTTCCTGGTCATGTGACAAGATTTTTCCTGCACAACAATTCCATGCATACTCATGGATTAGAAGAATAAATAGTGTTAAAATGGCCACACTGCCCAAAGCAATCTACAGATTCAACACCATTCCTATCAAGCTACTGATGTAATTGTTAACAGAACTAGAAAAACTACTCTAAAATTCACATGGAACCAAAAAAAGAACCTGAATAACCAAGGCTCTCCTAACCAAAAAGAACAAAGTCAGAGGGTTTGTTCTTTTCTTCAAACTATACTATAAGTTTACAGTAACTAAAACAGCATGGTACTGGTATGAAAATAGACACATAGACCAGTGGAACAAAGCAGAGAACCCAAAAATAAAGCTGCACATCTACAGCCATTTGATCTTCAACAAAACCAACAAAACTAAATAATGAGGGAAGGACTATTCAATAAATGGTGCTGTGATAGTTGTCTAGCCATATGCAGAAAAATGAAACTGGACCCCATTTGCCACATACAAAACTTAACTCACGATGAATTATAGATTTAAATGTAAGACCTCAAACTATAAGAATCCTAGAAGAAAACCTAGGAAACATCATTCTGGACATTGGCCTTGAGAAAGAATTTATGACTAAGTTCTCAAAAGCAATTGCAACAAAAACAAAAATTGACAAATATGACTTAATCAAACTAAAAAGCTTCTGCACAGCAAAAGAAACTATCAATAGACTAAATAAACAATCTACAGGATGGGAGAAAATATTCACAAACCATGCATCTGACAAAAGTTTAATATCCAGAATCTATAAGGAACTTAATTCAGCAAGCAAAAAACAAAATAACCCCATTAAGAAGTGGGAAAAAGACAAGTACAGACGACACTTCTCGAAACAAGACACACAAGTCGCCAACAAATATGAAAAATGCTCATCATTACTAATCATCAGAGAAATGCAAATCAGAATCACAATGAGATAACATCTCACACCAGTCAGGATGGCTATCACTAAAAAGTCAAAAAGCAACAGGTGTTGACAAGGCTGCAGAGAAGAACAAATGTTTATACAATGTTGGGGGGAATGCAAATTATTTCAGCCACTGTAGAAAGCAGTTAGGAGATTTCTTAAAAAACTTAGAACTGCCATTCAATCCAGCAATCCCATTAATGAGTATATATCCAGAAGAATATAAATCATTCTACGAAAGACACATGAACTCACATGTTCATCACAGCACTATGCACAATGGCGAAGACATGGAATCAAACTTGGTGCCTATCAATTGTGGACTGGATAAAGAAAATATGGAACATATACACCTGGAATCCTATGCAGCCATAAAAAAGAATGAAATCAGGCCAGGCGCAATGGCTCATGCCTGTAATCCCAGCACTTTGGGAAGCTGAGAAGGGTAGATCACCTAAGATCAGGAGTTCGAGACCAGCCTGACCAACACGGCAAAACCCCGTCTTTACTGAAAATACAAAATTATCTGCGGTGGTGGCATGTGCCTGTAATCCCAGCTACTTGGGAGACCGAGGCAGGAGAATCACTTGAACCTGGGAGGTGGAGGTTGCAGTGAGCTGAGATAGTGCCATTGCACTCCAACCTGGACTACAAGAGCAAAACGCCATCTTGGAAAAAAATAAAAATAAAAAGGAATAAAATCATGCTCTGTGTCACAACATGGATGAAGCAGGAGGGCATTATCCTAAGAAAATTAATACAAGTAAGGAAAACCAAATAGTGCATTCTCACTTATAAGTGGCAGCTAAACTTTGGGTACTCATGTATATAAAGATGGCAACAAGAGACACTGGAGACTACTACAGGGGAGGAAGGAAGTAGGGTGGTAAAGATTGAAAAACTAACCATTGGGTACTATGCTCAGTACCTGGGCAACGGGATCAATTATACCTTAAACTTCAGCATCACTCATGTACCCCTGAATAGAAAATAGAAGATGAAATTATTTTTTTAAAAAAACTAAGATTGAGGCCAGGCGTCATGGCTCATGCCTGTAATCCCAGCACTTTCGAAGAGTTGGAGGCCTGGCCAACATGGTGAAACCCCGTCTCTACTAAAAATGCAAAAACTACTTGGGCATGGTGGCATGTGCCTGTAATCCCAGCTACTTGGGAGGCTGAGGCAGGAGAATCCCTTGAATCCGGGAGGTAGCGGTTGCAGTGAGCTGAGATCTGCCACTGCGCTTCAGTCATTTTTTGAGAGCAAGACTCTGTCTCAAAAAAAAAAGAGAAAAGAAGAAAAAGAAAAAAAACTAAGATTGAGTCAGGCTTGCATCCTTGGAATAAATCTCAATTCCTCATAGGATATAATTCTTTTTATACATTGCTAAATTCAACTTATTAACATTTGACGAAGAATTTTTGCATCTGTATTCATAAAGGATATTAATCTGTAGTTTACTGCACTGTCTTTGTTTTGGTACAAGGTATTCCTGGCCTCACAGAATGAGTTGGGAAAGTATTCCCTTCCTCCGCTCTTTGAAAGATACTGTGTACAATTGGTATTAATTTTCACTTAAATGTTTGGTCTAATTTTTCAGTGAAAAACTCTGAGTCTAGAGATCTTCTTTCTAAATTTTTACATTATAAGTTCAATTTTTAAACAGTTATAGGGTTTTCAGGTTATTGATTTCATATTGGGTGGATTGTACTATTTTGTACGTTTGAGGAATTGATCTGTTTCATTTAAGTTGTCAAATATATATGTGTGTGGAGTTGTCAGAATTGCCTTTTAAAAAATTACAAAGTGTAATACTCATAAGGAAAATGCACAAAAATGTGCAGCTCAATGTAAATAATCCCTAAAAAGCAACCACCCACCTAAGCACCATCTAAGTGTAAGGAACATTGCCAGCACCCCCAACACCTCCCTGATGGCTTCCTCCTGAATACCATTGACTTCTCCTCTTCCTTAGAAGTAATTACTATATTGATTGTCAGGGAAATTACTTAATTACTTTTCTTTTTAATCTTTACAACCTAACTACATAGTCCTAAATACTATAGCTTAGTTTTGCCTGTGTTTTGAACTTTATATAAACGAAATGATAAAGTATAATGTGGCTTATTTTACTTAAAACTATTTTGGTGAGAAATATTCAGATTGGTCACTCACTTTCATGGCAGTGCTATATTCCATTGTAGGAATGTATGCTTTAAGGCTATTGGATTAAAGCCTTACATCTTTGGGCATCTGTTTCTTTGCACAGTGTCAAGGCAGAAAGATGTTCTGGTGCCTTACTCTTCTCATGTGTATATTTACCAGATTAGCAAACTATCAGCACTCAGTCCTGAGAGCCTGGGTAGTACATTCAGTGTACTCCACAATCCTCTGACTACACATTTCAGCAAGAGCAAGAAAAGCTGGAACTATGGGAGGAACGAGGGTCAATGTAGGCCACTGACAATGGCAAGCATGCTCAAATGAGGTAGCCTCGGACTTGAGCCACATGAAAAATGCCCAGGCGGCCAAGAGAGGGTCCCCAAGGCCAGGAGAAGGAAAAACACCCAAGTATGTCGTTGCTAACTCTCATTTCCCCTAAAGCATGGAACAGTGTTGTTTTGTGGAAAGCACATGACTTTCAGAGACAGACAGATATGGGTTTGAGTGATGTTCAGTTGCTGGGTGGACTTGGGCAAGTGACTTAACCTCTCTGAACTTCCACTTCCTCGCCATGCAGTGAAAATAATAATGTCTTTCCTTTGGTATTGTTAGAGGAATTAAAAGGCCATGGTACATGGGAAACCCAAAAGAAATCGTTTATTCTACCCTCCCTTCCTTTCTTTCTTACATTCTTTCTTCCTATATCCCTTGATATATAAAATGGTAGAAGTAGGAAAACCCTAAAATTGTTTAATTCCACACTCTTCTCATACAAGTAAGAGATGAGCAGGACTTGCTTGAGATCCCACCACTGGCCAGTGGCAGTGCTGACATCTTCCTAGTGTGATCTTTCCACCATGCCATGGGGAGCACCTAGCTGGAGAATCAGAAAGTCTAAGTCCCAATTCCAAAAATTTATATGAGCATGTGCTTAAAATTCTGAATTCAAAGGGACATCAAAAAGGACAACTCTCTTATCTCACAGGTTTCGCTTAAGAACATCCAATCACACTGAGCATCTTCTACATTAAAAACGGCTCTGATTCATTGTTTGTACAATGTCTGGTGAACGTTTACAACTCAAGACCATATTTGATGCCTCCGTACAAGCACTTCTGAGTACATTTTACTTTTTGGAAGAGGTAGTACCAGTTTTCCCCAAGCTAGAGCACTCAAATCCCTCAAGGTCCACAATTGTTCAAAGATGACCAGTTATAATTTGGGATTTGCCTTCCACTTTGACATTCTTCAAAGTTCGAGAGGAAATTCCCTTATTTTGTGAGTCTTGCAGGGAAGCTGGACTCTACCAGCTACAGAACATGAAGAGACCGGATGTTCTTTCTCCGCCCTTACAGATACTGCTGGATCATGTGACATGTGCTCTGCCAATCAGAGGTTCCCATCAGACTACGGTCCTGAGTATTCCTCATTAGAATTCAAAGCAGCATTATCAAGGGTCAGCAATGTAGCATTCATGGAAGTGATGTTGACAGCTGTATTTTTCAACCTGTTAAAAATTATTTCATCACACAAAGTTGTATATAGTATGACTTACTATTCTGTTTTTAAAAAACAAATCACCTTTACATAAAAAGTAAGCTAGAAGGATATGTAATACTCAAAGCGTTGTACCTAGATAATGGGATTAGATGTGGTTTTTTGGTCTTTCTATATTTTTCAAATTATCTTAATGATAATGCACTGTGTTTATAAGGTTGATTTTGAAAAATTTAGATTGTGGAATGTAATTTTTTAAAGTGTCTTCTAGATCCAAGAGTCAATGATTCTAAAAACTCAAAGCTGTTCATTGAAAAATGATTTATTGACATATGATGGTAGTGCAATAATTTTACTTATTTTTATTATAGCCAGCATTTAATAAACACGAGCAGTTCACCTGCAAAAATAAAATAAAATAATTGCCCTCCTAAGGAAACATTTTCCCCTAACTACCCCCCATGAAATTTCAAGACCACAGATACAGTGTATATCTTTTTACATATTGTATATATATCCATGCTTTATGTAAAATGAGCAGGACTTTTTCACCTCCTCTCAAGAACCAATTTTGCCCCCTTGGGGTGATATCTCTCCTGATGCGCATGCATGGTCTAGAAGATGTGGTATCCAGCAGGGGCATCCCGACCAGATGTGCTGGTGGATTAATAATGTCCGTATGCCTTGTTGCCTAGCATCTCTTCTCTCACCCATGTTCACAGTCTGGATCGTCAGCCCATTGTTAGCTACCTGAAATTCTTCCAATAAGATTCTTTCTTGGTTTGTATTTGCCTGAAAGCAGAACCTGAGACAAGGATTCAAGCGCCAGTAGTCTATCTGGGAGGTGGTCCCAGGAAACATCCGCAGGGAGGAGGCGGGAAACGAAACACGAAAGAGAAGGCAGACAATAAAGAATGCATTACCAGACAAGTTACCACCATGGGCTACCGGAGCTCAGCTGCATACATGCACTCTAGGGAAAAGAGTAAAACATGCATCTCAGAACTCCCCCACCTAAGGCCCGATGCAGTGGCTCATGCCTGTAATCCCAGTACTTTGGGAGGCTGAGGCGGGTGGATCACTTGAAGTCAGAAGTTCGATACCAGCCTGGCCAACATGGTGAAACCCTGTCTCTACTAAAAATTAGCCAGCCGTGGTGGTGCGTGCCTGTAATCCCAGTTACTTGGAGGCTGAGGCAGGAGAATTGTTTGAACCTGGGAGATGGAGGTAACCGTGAGCTGAGATCACATCACCGCACTCCAGCCTGGGCAAAAGAGCAAGACACCATCTCAGGAAGAAAAAAAAAAAACAGAACTACCCCACCCAAAGGACAAGGCAGCTGGGGTGTTTCTGCACCAGTTCCCACCAGTCATCAGCTGAGCACTGTTCCCAAAAGGGGCTGTTCCCTGCCCTTCTGGTCCGCCACACACATTAGAGTAACCTCTGGAAGCCAGAGAGTCTTCAGGTAGAGATGTGAACGCAGGCAGTTGGGAGTCTGGTGCGTGCACCAAAATGAAAAGGGTCCAAGAGATGTGGTCATGTGGGGCACTGGCTTTGAAAGACACATGAAAAACACAAGGCATGGACTTTCTTTAACCAGAGATTTCTCTGACAATGCCAAAAGAATGGGGCTGAAGTAGTTGGAAGCCAAAGGCAAAGTTTGTTCTGTGGTTGCAAAATTACATTATCAGTTGAACTCAAACCTTCATTATGTTTCTTTTGTATATGTAAGGACATTGATTAGAAAAGAGAGAAATGGAATGGAAATATAGGGCAGTTTTTGGAGACCTTCAATATCCCCAACCCACAATCCACCCTGAGCTCCCTCCTCCTCTGCGTTCCCTAGTTAGGCTCTTCATGTCTGGCCTGAGGACACTGTTACCTTCTCTCAGTGGCCATTGGTTACCTTGGCAGAGGGACAGACTCACTGCATGCTCTATCCCTACCCCAACCCCTCACCTATACACACTCATCTTCCACATCCCCAGACCTGTAACTAAAGTCAGACTCCAGCAGTTACTAGGGGAGAAGGGAATTCACCTACCAAAAGACATACAGGACTTAATTATATTGGCAAAGATGTGGGAATGTGTGAGGAAAGGCATCCTGAAGGCTGTTGATCAAGAGGAAGGAACATCACTTGATCAGGGTAAATGTGGGTGCACTGTGCACTCACCCATGATTCTGAATCTAGTGGTGCTAGCTGGAGCAGCTGAGAGTGGTTCTGATAGTTTACTTGCTGGCCCAAGAAGGCCAGGGCTCCATTGGAAGTACAATCTAGGGAAAGTTGAGAAGCTAGAAACTGTAAGGTTCAATATAACAAAAGAACTCATAGGTATCAAGAGAAGAATGTGGCTGTAGCCTTATAGGCCAATCCCATCGTCAAAGCCTGGGATAGACACTGGAAAGGGAAACACCAGCATCTTTGAAAAGAGCATAGAGGCTATTCTCTGTGAGTTGGGAATAGTGGTGGAAGATGCTACCATCAAAAAGGACTCCTTGATACCAAGGATGTGGGAAGGCCCTGGGTGGCAAAGGACAAACAGTTACACTAGACTAGTAGGAGAGAAATGGGTATAGTCATCTTACGAGACATTAGGGCTTATCAGAATGAGCTGACCTGCAGGGATCTTAGGGTGTGGCCGGTTGATTGCAGGATTTCTGGCCCAACTTGGTGTGTAACTGAAAACACTGCAGGTCAGGTGAATGGAGGCTGCTATTACATCAGAAATTTGGGGTCATGCCTAAGACCTAGTCAGTTCCCAGACCCACATCCCCTTACTAAAGGGAAAATAAGGATGCTTAAGGTAGCACTTCCTGCTAAAATTGTCAAGTATGTTGTGTGACTTTTCCTCCTAGCCTTCCCCAGTGGTACTTGTGTCCATTTATACAGGTCGCTGTACTGGGGGAAAAAGATGCCCAAACTTTTCTCCACTGTTTGGACACTGGCTCCAAACCAACCATACCACAGACTACCTATCAAAGCGGGCGACTGGTAGAGATCTGGTAATTAACAGTTTTGGAGTGTGTGTGTGTGTGTGCGCGCGCATGTACCTTTCTTCTCCCATTTGGCAGAGGAAAAGTATACTAAACACAGAGAAAAGTGCAGAACTCATGGTGAGTTTTTACTCCTGTAACTGCATCCATTCCTGCTTCCCTTACTGAGTTCCCTCCACGCTTGCATCTCAGACTCTCAACTCAAACTTGCCATTCTCCCTCTCCTTCCACAGCCTTTGAATCTACAATTCCCTGGCCTAAATCTTCCTCTCACCTCTTTCCCTCCCTTTGCCTAATTACTTCCTCCTCATCCTTCAAATCTCAGCTCCAGAGTCCCTCCTTAGGGAACCCTGCCTGTTCCCATCACTCCACGAATCTAGGTCAACTTAATTGGCTCCACAACATCCAGGGACAGCGATCTTTGCCTTTAAAGCACCTCCCACAGCTTGTTGCTGCACAATCATGCGGGTGGCTTGACGAGTATCTGCTTCTTCCTTTAGACTAGAAGCACCCTAAAGCTAGAACGTAGTTTTAGCCACCACTCTTCCCCCGGCTTCTAAATACGATGCCTGACACAAGTGAACACCCAATAAATATTCATCAAATGAATGGATGAATTAATAAATAAATGAAGGCACGCCTCTTTTATTAAAAAAAAAAAAAAACGCTTCTGAAGAATTGAAAGTTGGCAATAAGTTGGCCAGTGTTTTTCTGGATCTTTAACGTGGCAGCACTTTCCTCTGGAGACCATGAGCGGGGGCAGAAAGACATCATCCCCAGTAGCGTTCACATCGGAAAGCAGGCGGTGCCCCTCTGCAACAATTCCTTCTCAGTTAGGTTGCTTTAGGATACCCTCTTTTCTAAACAGAACAAAATTTTAACCAGACCATAAAAGCTGGTTTGGGATCTGAAAGAATAAGATTGTGCGGCAAATGATTAAAAGGAAAAATCCAACCATGCCGCCCCGCTCTGCCTTTTGTTTGGGCATCCTGTGTCCTGCAAGGCCTAGAAGGGGACTGATAGAACTGTTTGTCGGCTAAGAGACTGGATTTTAATTGTCCTGCAAAACTCCAATAAAGCTTTGTTTCAAGACTTGAATTTCATCCACGTTTCCCTTTTAACAAACTTCAAGGAAATAACTCACCCTTAACTGCCACAGTGTACTGCCAAAGCGCTAGCAAATAAGAAAGGCACATGCTTCCTGAATTTGGGTGAATGAACCTTTTTCTTTTTCTTTTTTTTTCTTTTAACTAGGAGAGAGAATGCTGACCAGGCTTTCCTTTAGCAATTTTTCTAATGAAAACATTTGGTGCCACCTGCTGGCCAAATTTACACTGACTCCTCAGCCTTCACAGAGTGTAAATGTCTCCCAGTTGAACTGGTTATTAAAAACCCTGGTGCTATTTGGGAGGCTGAGGCAGGAGAACGGCGTGAACCCGGGAGGCGGAGCTTGCAGTGAGCCGAGATTGCGCCACTGCACTCCAGCCCGGGCAACAGAGCGAGACTCCCTCTCCAAAAAAAAAAGAAAAAAAATACCCTGGTGCAACCTATTTGGTATATTTTTTAGAATATAGAGAATTTATATTTCTCCTTATTGAAGAAAAAAATCCCCATCTGTGTTCCACCACTCCTCTTGGGGACAATTTGTTTTCCTGAACAGGTGGCTTTCTTTAAGTGAACATTTTCTCTAAGGTAATATGCTTCATGCAGAGTTCACTTTTGAGCTAAAAGAAGGGCAAGAACTGTAAATAATTACTGTGGCATGAGAGAAGGAGAAAGAATTGCCCAGAAATCCTTTAGGCTCCTTCAGTGTCTAATAGCCTAGGATTCCAAAAAGGTTTGAGAATGTTTCTCACACTCATATTTGGCCCAAGCACACGGATCCAGTCGGCCAACTTTCACTTTGAGAAAAGCTTCAAATTCCACATTCTTGGATAAAACATAAATAGAGCCAGTTACTCCCTCTCAGGCTTTTATGAACTGGAATCATATTTCTTAACCTACCATTCCTGAGTGTGAGAAAAACCAGAGGAATGATACGTAATTTCTTAACAAGCTGTGCTAGGATATCAATTTTAACTGGCCAATAGAACCAACGCAGATTATGTTTTAGAGAAATATAATACCTTATAAATCAGCTGTGTGTAAAAACCTTCACAAAAACAAGCGATGTGTTATCAGTACAAAGGAGAAAAAAAATTCTCCTGGAAATGTGTGGGTCTATTAGCAGAGACAAGCACTGCTTGCCTCGCACTCCATACTCCAAAGGGCAATTCATATGAAAGGTAATAGTAGGCTGGCTCCCTTTATGCTGAACACAGGAAATACAGAAAAACATCTATGAGACTGAGCAAAGTGGTAGTATTTCATGCACTGGCTGGCTCAGCACCAAAATTCAAATCAATACTCCAGAGAGAAGAGCCCCCTGAAACAGCCCAGCCAGAGCTTGAACAGTTCAATGATCATTTAATTTAAGCCCCTCTTTTTACAGACAAATGAACACAGGTCCCCAAGAGTTTAGGTGATGTTCTTATGGGCCCTTATCAGGTTAGAGCAGAGCCCAGGGAGAGACAGAGGTGAGGTCCTCTGCTCTCTACTTCTGCCTCCACACTGTGCTTGCTCTGACCAATGTCCTCCCACCGGCGATGCAGAACTTCAAAGGGATGGAAGAGACGGCAAAGTCACCAGCGAATCTGTGTAATATACACAACTGATGACTTCCTCCTTTAAAAATTTTTTTGACGTAGGGTCTTGCTCTGTTACACAGGCCGGAGTGCAGTGGCACAATCATAACTCGAAATCCTGGACTCAAGTAAGCCTTTTGCCTCAGCCTCCTGAGTAGCTGGGACTACAAGGAGCACACCTCCATGCCTGGCTGATTTTTTAGACCTTTTCTTTAGAGACAGTAGTCTCGCTATGTTCCCCAGGCTGGTCTTGAACCCCTGGCCTCAGGAGATCCTCCCACCTTGGCCTCCCAAAGTGGTGACTTCAGGTGTGAGCCACCGTGCCCAGCAGTTTCCTCCTTTACAGAAATCAATTAATGCAAAATAAAGGAGGAAGGGAGAAAATGATAGCTAAGCAGAGAACATGCAACAAAGTCAATGCGAATGACCATGTGGTTGAGCGTCTACTATGTGGCAGGTGCGTCACATGCATTATCTGGAATGAATGAACATTCTCCAATACAGCAAGTTTCTATCCATTCCACAGGTGAGGCGCCTCATGCTCATATAGATAAATTGCCCACCACCGTGTGTTAACGAAAGGAGAGCAGAACACACACATGAAATCAGGACACCCTGACTCCAAATCCCATCATTGTTTCATGTCTCTAGCTGCAGACAATTCTTAATGTGAGCCCTGGATAGGAAAAGGAACAAGTCATGGAAGGTCCACTTAAGTAAGTTCTGCTTCAAGCAGCTAAGGAGGTGCTGTCTTTAACAAGCCAAATTAAGACAGGCAAAGTCACCCCAGTAGCTGTTGAGTTCAGCATTTGCTTTTAAAATGAGAATTATTGTCTCAGGGTGAAGACTCCCGTTCAAGCATGAGTCATACATCCCAGCAGGCCTGGTTTGTTTTTAGTGAAGTGTGGCGGGGGAAGGAGGGGTTGTATTCACCATCAAAGCTTGTCACGGAGGATGTACACACACACACACACACACACACACACACACACACACGTCTGCCCGTTACAGCTGCTCCAGGCATCTCTCGCCTGACAGAATAGGGTCTGTTTCCGACCCGGACACATCCTTAAAGAATGTGATCTTTGCAGCGATCACCAGCAGGAAATGACCTTGAGGAAAGCCACTTGATGTCATTCCTTGAACGTTCTGCTGTCAGCTCCCAAAACTGTTAGGAATGAGGTCGTAACTGTCTCCTTCAGCTGCATAAACAGAGGCCACCAAAGGTCTCTAGGAAAGAAAAAAGCTGGTAATCACAGCAATTCACGTGTGGACCAAATATGGCAGCACCGGTGGTAGGCAGAGTCATGTTGTGACTCACACAAACCCAAGATGGAATCCCACAGCTGCCGTTTTCCAGGGGTATGACATCAAAATGCATAAATGCCTCAGTTTCCCCATCTGCTTGATGGGCATCAGAGCATCACCATGAGGGCTGAGCCGAGTACTTATGGAAGCAGTGGGTGACACATGTAGCCAGTGCCTGATCAATGCTGCTTCTCATCCATCCTCCTCCTGCATGATGATGTGGTTAGAAATCTCCAATGGCCGGGCACAGTGGCTCATGCCTGCAATCCCAGCACTTTGGGAGGCCGAGGCGGGAGGATCACCTGAGGTCGGGAGTTCGAGACCAGCCTGACCAGCATGGAGA
Organism: Piliocolobus tephrosceles; assembly: GCF_002776525.5. Classification (NCBI taxonomy): domain Eukaryota; kingdom Metazoa; phylum Chordata; class Mammalia; order Primates; family Cercopithecidae; genus Piliocolobus; species Piliocolobus tephrosceles. The sequence continues at coordinate 156,750,043 of NC_045438.1, forward strand.
AACTCTGTCTCTACTAAAAATAGAAAATTAGCCGGGTGTGGTGGCACATGCCTGTAGTCCCCACTAGTAGAGAGGCTGAGGCAGGAGAATCGCTTGAACCTGGGAGGTGGAGGTTGCGGTGAGCTGAGATCGCACCATTGCACTCCCGCCTGGGCAACAAGAGCAAACCTCTGTCAAAAGAAAGAAAGAAGGAAAGAAAGAAAGAAAGAAAAAGAAAGAAAGAGAGAGAGAGAGGGAAGGAGGGAGGGAGGGAGGAATCTCTGGTGCAGCTGGGCACGGCAGCTCACACGTGTAATCCCAGCACTTTGTGAGGCCAAGGAGGGTGGATTACCTGAGGTCAGGAGTTTGAGACCAGCCTGGCCAACGTGGTGAAACCCTGTCTCTACTAAAACTACAAAAAATTAGCCAGTTGTGGTGGTGCACACCTGTAATCCCAGCACTTTGGGAGACCGAAGCAGGCGGCTCACTTGAGGTTAGGAGTTGGAGACCAGCTTGGCCAGCATGGCAAAACCCCATCTCTACTAAAAACACAAAAATTAGCCAGGCGTGGTGGCGCACACCTGTAATCCCAGCTAGTCAGGAGGCTGAGGCAGGAGAATCACTTGAGGCAGGAGGTAGAGGTTGCAGTGAGTCAAAAACACACCACTGCACTCCAGCTTGAGCGACAGAGAGAGACACTGCCCCCACCCCCCCCCCCCACAAAAAAAAAAAAAAAAAAATCTCTGGTGCCTATCAAAACCAAGAGTGGCCCAACAAAGGGCTGACCAGCCCAGCTTCCCGGTCATCGGGGTCACACTGATGCTAATGGAGCAAGCTGGCAAGCTTGACGTTTAATATAAAACTGCCAGCATCAGATTCTTTGGGGCCAATGTTTCCCCAGGGTTTAAGAATCACTGTTATAAATTCTTCTTCCTTACAGATCTCAGAACTGATCCCTCCTCTCTTTGGCACATATCTCTGCCTCAGCTTCAGCTCTCAGCCCCCTCCCTGAATCCTGCAGCACTTCCCAACTGTGTCCCTGCCTTTGATCTGCCCCCATCATCCCCAGTCCCTACATTGCTGCCACAGTGAGCTCTCTGACACGTCTGTCCGCGGCGGTGGATATTATTACGTGTTTCTCAGCATCATTCTGTCTTCTCCTTTAAACAGAGACTGGATTTTGTTCAGATACCTAAATCTCCCACCTTTGCCATATGCTTCTAGGAAAGCTGTCTCGTCTCCCTTTTCCTTGGGCCAGCCTGATTAATCAAAGAGTTAGCCTGTCCACTTACCAGTGACTGTTTTAATATTGGTTCATGTTTCAGTTCTGGACGATGTTATGGAAGGAAAGGTTTGTGGCTACTTCTAGGAGCGTTCTTCTTCACTCCTTATCTGCAGGCCATGAAACATGCAAATTTCTGCCATGACACTATCACAGTGCCTTACTCATTTATTTATGTGTTTGGATCCCTACAGAGACTGTAAGCTCGTAGCGTGGCCTTCTCTTACCCTACTGTTCATCCCACTCCTAATACTGGCGTATAGTAGACCTTCGAATAACAGTTGCTGAATGAATGAAGGAAGGAAGGATGGTCTAAGTTATCAAGGGTGGTGGATCTTCCCAAAGCACTTCCTAACAAAGGGACAGAGACCCTACTCCACAATCAAAGGACATCCACTTATAGGTGATGTTCGCTATAAACTCACATCTGTTGCAGCTGCCTTTTCCAGAACACAATGCCAGGCCAGATGTCAACCTTCTTTGCTAAGTAGGAAGTGTTTCCTAAGTCACATACACAAGAAAACCTCTCTACAGGATGTTATGATTGCCCCTTAAAGGCAACAACAAAGCAGGGTTTTAGGACATCAGAGTCAGATGCACTTTGAACACCCTGTCTTCTCAGCAGAGGCAACATCATGTACTGGCTTGAGTCACCCAAATCAACAAGACAGGTAGTACAGAAGGGTATGACCTTGAAGCAGAAGAGACCCTGGCCTCACCTGCAGGGCATTGCAATCTGAAGTGGACATAAAGCGTAATCACCAAGAACATTAAATTAAAAACCCTGCCTGCCCCCATAAAGCCCAGAGGACAAATTAGTAGAGTTGTATACAGGCTGCAATGGAATCGTTTGCAATTAAGAGCAATAATTTAGCTTCTGTTCCTGTAATTATAACTGCTCCTGTGTGGACAGAGAGATCCCTCATTGTGTCTGGAACAATCGCAGCATTCCAAACATAAAGCAAGCCAAAGTAGCATACCCCAGGGCCGCCTCTTTCAACAAGCTATCGCTCAACAGCTCCCCGGTGCAGCCGGCTTGAGGGCCCAGTTTCCTGCCATTGTTAGCCTGTTGAGCCTGGAATTCCATCCAAATGGATTTGACCCCTTTGCTAAACAGCACTGCATATTTCCCTGATTAGTATATTCCTGTGTTTAGATGGGAAGTGGCAAGGTTGGGGGAGGTGAAGGGAGAAAGACAAGGAAAATAATAAGGAAAAACAACTCCATTCTATTCATACAATGATGATAGCAACCTGGAACTCCGGCTTCATCTGCAAGTGTGATATATGTGCTACTCATGCATAAATAAACATTCATCCATCAAAAATCCTGTGTTATGTGCATGCAATAGACTAACCAGGCTAGGAATGAGCATGCACACCTGACTTCATTAATAAGCAGTGATTGCTATGGGGGCTCTGTTTATTCTAAGAACATGCAGAAAATTATAAACTATCATCTCCCTGTAGTTGTCCTTAACTACGTGAGTTCTGTTCCTCAAGGACATTTCCTTCTGACAATGACACTGAAGAGGAGCCTTTAGGTATTCGGCAGCTGGGGTGATTCCTGGATATACAGGACTGCCGTTCTGCACATCACATCTTCTCCCACCGTACCATACTTCCTGCTGTTTCCTCTAATGCTCCAGTTTCTATCCAATCATTTTGCCCTTTATGTTAATCCGGAATTCTGTCTTACAGATCACTTCACCATATATTCCATAGCAAACATTTTTATCACCACATGTTTATTAATGTCTATTTATTAATGACCCAAAGGCAGAGAAAAAATAATTCACCATTTAAAGTCCTATGAGGATATCAAAACTAAAAATTTACATGCTTTAAAGACACCATCGAGAAAGTGAAAAAGCCCATAGAGTGGAAGAAAAGTTTCACAACTCATATATTTAATAAGGGACTTGTATCTAGAATATATAGGGAACTATGACAACTCAAGACGAATAACCCAGTTGAAAGCAGGCAAGACACTGAATAGATATTTTACCAAAGAAGACATGCAAGTAGCCAGCAAGCACATGAAATGATGTTCAGTGTCATTAGCCCCCAAGAATGTGCAAATCAAAACCGCAGTAGGATACCACCGTTACATGGGGGTCTTTGTTCTTACAGCTCCCAAGATGTGGCGAGCCACTCTCAAGATGGCGGCAAGCCTTTTGTTCCCTGACCTGGGGTTCTTGGCCTCACGGATTCCAAGGACTGGAACCTTGGGCCATGCGGTGAGTGTTATAGCTCTTATTAGAAGCCTTGGGTCACAGAATAGAACCATGGAACCCAGCAACTAGTGTTCAGCTCAATTGGGACGAACCCTGGGGCCTTAGCCATGCAGGAACAATAGCGAGCCTCTAGCCCCATCGGGAGCGGCAATGGGCGCCTAGCTGGATCAGCACAGCGGTCAGCCCACTGGATCCGAAGGGGTGGAAGTCAGCGGCAGGTCTATGACGGCGGCAAACAGCAATGGTGGACAGCGAGCAAAAGCTCAGCTCCAACTGTAACAAACACCGACCAGAAGAGTGTGTAATTGCAAGATTGAGTAAAGTGAAAACAGAGCTCCCATACAATGGGAAGGGTCCCAAAGAGGGTTCCTGCTCCCTGCTCAAATGCCTGCGTTTATATCCCGATCTTTGTCCCTCCCCCTGTGCTCTCAGGCGATATCTTATTTGACTATTTATTTACCTCCTGCTTTAGCCTAATTTGTGTTTTAGTGAGCCCTCTTTACTACCTGATTGGTTGGGTGCGAGTTGAGTTACAAGCCCCTTGTTTAAGGGTAGGTGCAGTCACCTCTCTCAGCTAGGCTTAGGAATTCTTAGTTGGCCTAGGAAATCCAGCTAGTCCTGTCTCTCACCACTTCACACCCACTAAAATAACTCTAACAGAGAAGACAGATAATAACAAGTGTTGACGAGAATATGGAGCAATCAGAACTCTAATATGCTGCTGATGGGAATGCAGAATGCTGCGGCTGCTTTGGAAATCATTCTGCAGTCAACCAGTCTGGCAGTTCCTTGAATGATTAAACACAGAATAACCATAGGTGCCAGTAATTCACCTCCAAGGTATATACCCAAAACACATGACAGCACATGTCTACACAAAAACTTGTACACAAATGTGCATAGCAGCATGATTCATCATAGCAAAAAAGGACAAAGAACCCAAATGTCCTTCAGCTGATGAAAGGATAAATAAAATGTGGTATGTCCATACAATGGAATATTATTCAGCAACAAAAAGAAACGAAGTACAAATACATGCTACAACATAAATGAACCTTAAAAACATGCCAAGTGATGTAGTCCCAGCTACTCGGGAGGCTGAGACAGGAGAATTCCTTAAACGTCGGAGGTGGAGGTTGCAGTGAACTGAGATGGCACTACTACACTCCAGCCTGGGCAACAGAGCAAGACTTCATCTAAAAAAAAAAAAAAAAAACATGTCAAGTGAAGGAAGCAAGTCACAAAGGACCCCATATTATAGGACTTCATATTATGAAACATCCAGAACCGGCAAACTGCAGAGACAGAAAGCAGATTAGTGCTTGCCTTAGGTTGCCTAAGTGGTTGCCTAGGAGGCATTCTAAATGGTTATTTCTCCCAAGCAGATGCAGAAATAGCCAAATGGGAAATGGGCGTATCAGGGGCTGACAGCTAAGGGGTGTGAAATTTCTTTTTAGGATAATGAGAATGTTCTAAAATTGCTTCTGCTGATGGGTGCACAACTGTGTGGATATTGTAAAGGTCATTGATCTGTATGCGTCACAGGGGTGAATTATCCGTTATGTGAATTGTATTTCATGAAAGCTTTTAAAAAAACTGTGAGGTTAATTAAATACTCATAATTAGCTGGCAAATTTAATTGAAAGAGCATGGGACTTCACTCAGACTCTTTGCAATCTCGTCCTAACCTTGACCCTGCTCTAAATGACTAAGTAACTGAGGCAAGCGCCCTAGGCCTCCGGCCTCTGCGCCCTCATCTGTAAAACGAGGAGCGTGGACAGATGCTCCCTGAGGACTTTCCACTTTTAATTCTTTCAAAAAACAGTGACCTCCAAAACAATTGTACTGATAAAATAGCCTGACTGTTCTTTGAACTCTCTGAAAGTTATCATATTCTTTTCCTTGGTTTTTAAAATTCCACCATGGACTCCACTGGGTCGTTAAAATAATAAGTTAATTGTGTTTGATTTCAAAGAAAGCAAAGTGTTTTAGATTAGTGTGTTTTGTTTATGTGCTGATAATGACCTTTGCTGCAAGCTGAGGTGGGCAGCAGGAGTGAAATCTTCCCAACTGAAGCCAGGCTTGTTGGGGTCTGCTAGGGCCTGGGAAGCCCCTTCCTACTTGGTCTAAGCTGAGTACATCCACTTCCTCTGAGTCCTCCTCTGTCCTCCCATGCGAATTCTTATTTCCTGGTGTCCTTCATGTGTGAGTATGAGCCGGTTAGGTCCCCAGGCCAGCACCACATAGACTTGCAGATTAATTCTGGTTTGCAAATGAATCACAGCATGGCCGGACATTTTTTTAGGTGTGAGTTTTCTTGTCCTCACCATCTTTTACTTGATGGTGGTGCAGGAAGGTGTACTCCTTCTGCCAAGCTGCCATATAAAGTATTGGTCAGAGGTCTGCTTGACTGGCCAGAATTCAGCCAAGGCTGGCTTCGGAGAGCAGTGAACAGAGCGGGTTGCCTCCTAAGCCCTCACGTTGACAGTGACATAGCTGCACTGAGGTAGAGGCTGCTTTCCCTCTTCCCCATTTCCACCCAGCCTCCTGGCTCTGTTTCAAAGATTCCCTTTTCCCCATCAAAATAAATATCTAAGCTTATAAAATACAGCTTCAGCCTAAATCCTGTCTTGTGCTCAAAGCCTTCACATTTGCCTGCACTAATATCCTCTTCCTCCAAATCCCATCATAATCATGCTTATGAACCATAAAATGCTGGAAATGGGTGGCTAGTTGTCTAATGTCTTTCAAATCAGCATCTTCTACTGGTTCTTGAGGTCAGAACTAAGTCTAATGCTTCTCTGCTGTCTTCCTCAGTGCCTGGCACAGTTAGACAGACATTAAATAAATGTCTATTAATTGGCTTTACAAAAAATAGTCCTAAGGGAGCACCTACAAAGATGTGGTGCATGCCGGCATCCTGAGACAAGCTAAAATGCTGACAATTTCCAACAGATTTCTGAAAATAGTCAAAGAAAACTTTCATAAATATTGTGGTCATGCCCTACTAATCAGCCGGCTAGAACTTTTCTTGGGATACATTTAAGTATTTCTTAAATAAAGAAATAATGAAGCTATGACTTTTTTTTTTTTTTTTTTTTTTTTTTTTTTTTTTTTTTTTTTTTT
>NC_045438.1:156756765-156766827 GCF_002776525.5 Piliocolobus tephrosceles
TTTTTTTTTTTTTTTTTTTTTTTTTTTTTTTTTTTTTTTTTGACATGGAATTTCGCTCCTGTTACCCAGGCTGGAGTGCAATGGCACAGTCTCAGCTCACTGAAACCTCCACCTGTTTCAACCTTCAAGTGATTCTCCTGCCTCAGCCTCCCAAGTAGCTGGGATTATAGGCGCCTGCCACCACGCCCAGCTAATGTTTGTATTTTTAGTAGAGACAGGGTTTCACCATGTTGGCCAGGCTGGTCTCGAACTCCTGACCTCAAGTGATCCACCCACCTCGGCCTCCCAAAGTGCTGGGATTACAGGCATAGGCCACTACACCTGGCTGAAGCTATCACTTTCTTTCTGGAACTCTTCTATAGGGGAGGAGTGTGTGTCTTTCCAATGTTTTCATTCTTTCCCTCCAGAGACAAGGAACCCATCCCTCTGGACTCCTCACCAGTGTTTTAGGTCAGATCTTCATCTACACTCTGAAAGCCTCACCAGGACCTTCACCCCGAGTTGTCTTCTTGTACTTGCCTTTCGTTTCCTCTTCCTAAATCTCTTTGGAAGAAGAAATCCTCTTCCTCAATCCTCTTCCATGGTAGCCTTTTCCCTCATACTATCTCTGGAGTAAAAACATGTTGAGAATCCACATAGGCAAATTCTCCATTACATGTGTATGATTAATGACCCTCTGAAAAATAGCATTACTGCAAACTATTTTATTTTAATTTGGTCATGGCCAACTTTGGGAGTTTTGTTTGGTTTGCTTTCGTTTGGTAGATCACAGTAGGCTTCAAGAAAATTGGAGTGGGCAAATAATTAGTTTTCCTCTGCCACCTTTTTAGCAGATAATAAAAAAAGCAAGTCCCTGACCAAATTCTCACACATGCAAACAAGCTCAGAGCAGTTCATCAAGCAGTCCTGTAAACCTGGAGTCCCAGCTCTCAGCTCTCTGTTTAGGTGCTCCAAGCCTGTCCTTTAAAAGGTCTGCTTACCACAGACACAGCAAACAACGCTCGGCAAGATTCAAAACATTGCCATCTGCATTATCTCATCTCTTAACCAATGGCTGTAAGACTAACTGAGGCTCAAGCTAAGAAAATATCCCCAAAGGGAACAGATCCATGGTTGAGTGGATTCTGAGGTGCTCTTCATTCAAGAAGGAAGGAGGACCTCTAAGCTCTAATCTATGCATCTTGAATTCCTTTAATTTTGCCAAAGAAAACTAACTACCAAGACACATATTTCATCCATAAAAACTCATTGTTTACACCTTACATAAGAATTAGTAAAGTAATGGTCGTTGAACAAGGAGGGCTTGTAAAAGACATGTCTGGCCTTTCTGATGTAATCCTGCCTGGCCACCCCATGAGAGGCGTTCTTGATTGGCACATGAAGTTCACCTAAGCTAAAGTAACACACAGAGCATCACACTAGATACTATCAAATATTTCTTTCTTTCTAGACGGCGTCTCGCTCTGTTGCTAGACTGGAGTGCAGTGGCGCAATCTTGACTTACTGCAGTCTCTGCCTCCCTGGTTCAAGCAATTCCCTTGCCTCAGCCCCCTGAGTAGCTGGGACTACAGGCACACACCAGCTAATTTTTCGTATTTTAGTAGAGATCAGGTTTCACTATGTTGGCCAGGATGGTCTCCATCTCCTGACCTCATGATCTGCCAGCCTCAGCCTCCCAATGTTCTGGGATTACAAATCAGCGTGCTGGGATTACAGGCGTGAGCCACCGTGCCTGGCCACTGTCAAGTATTTCTAAGTAAGCTACAGGCATGATAAGCCTATAAACTAACACTTTATACCTAAAACTGCTTCAGAAAAATATGTTGCATCATTTTGTAAAGTAGGAAATTACCCCACTACCATATTTATCCTTTACATGATTTTTTTAAATTTATCATTTTTGTTTATTTATTTTAGAGATGGGGTCTTGCTATGTTGCCCAGGCTGGAATGCAGTGATTATTCACAGGTGCAGTCCCACTACTCATCTGCACGGTAGATTTTTCTTTTTTGTTTGTTTGTTTGTTTGTTTTTTTGAGACAGAGTCTCGCTCTCTTGCCCAGGCTGAAGTGCAGTGGTGCAATCTCGGCTCACTGCAAGCTCCACCTCCTGGGTTCACGCCATTCTCCTGCCTCAGCCTCCCACGTAGCTGGGGCTACAGGTGCCCACCACCGCACCCGGCTACTTTTTTGTATTTTTAGTAGAGACAGGGTTTCACCGTGTTAGCCACGATGGTCTTGATCTCCTGACCTCGTGATCCACCAGTCTCGGCCTCCCAAAGTGCTGGGATTACAGGCATGAGCCACCACGCCCAACCCTGCACAGTAGTTTCAAGTGCTTGTATCTGACCTAAGCTGGCTCACCCCTCCTTAGGCAACCTGGTGGTCCCTGCTTCTGGGAGGTCATCATAGTGATGTTGAACTTAGTGTAGATGCTTAACCAGCACAGCGTCCTGCAGCCCAGAACTCCTGGGCTCCAGTGATCCTCCCGCCTCAGCCTCCCAAGTAGCTGGGACTAGAGGCTAAATGATTTTTTATAAGCTGGTTTTCTTAAAGTTAGGCTCACATGTGATGGAATGCTGGAACTGCACCAGGCAGGTGTGTGAGCACTCGGAGAGTTCCCACATCGGGTCCTCTGAACAAGTGATGAAGATGGAAGTTTGATGGCTGTGTAGTGACATAGTCATATTGCTGCTGCTGGTGAAAGGCCCTTTTAAGCTATGTTGGGCAGAGAGGGACTGTGACTTCCAGCCTGAATCTTCACTTCACATGTGGGCCCCACTCTCTCCCCACAAGGGTTGTGGTCGGCCAGTTTTTTTCCATACCTCTCCAGTTACACACTGAAAAGCCTGGAGGTCTTAAGCTTTTGATGTTCAATGACTACTTTGAGAATGTAGTGAAAATCTCTTCAATAAAATTGCATGTACGTACCAGCAAAAAGCAAATGTTAAGTATCATTTTAGTGAGTTATGGACCCCACCACCACCAGTTTCATCCTTAAATCTCCTAGGAATCCATCAAGGTGGTCAGGGAACCTCTGACATTATGACATCAAGAAAGTCAGTTAACCTCCCTGAGCCGCTGAGTTTCATCTTCCATAAAATGTGCTGCTCTCATTGTGCTACCTCCTACTCCATCACAGTACTCTGAGGAGGGAGTAAAATATCAATTATGGAAGTACATTGGAAAGCGTAGATTACTGTGTGAATGCACAGTGACTCTGTTTAATGAAAGTGCAACCCACCAGGAGGACCAGCTTCTGTCCTCTGGACCTTTCCCTGGACAAACAAGATGTTATCTGGCATCTGAGTCTACTTATGTCCTTCTGTGTTTCATCAAAGCCAGAGAAGTGACACTGATTCCCAGGACTGTCCTCTACCATGATGGGAAAATCAATATACCTGTGGTGTCTTCTCCCCTCTCAAACATTACCCCTTACTTTCAGTTTTCCTTCCTCTCCAGTCCTCACCAAGAGCTGTCATTCATCCCTGAGCCCTTGAACTAATGAATTAATTTACACTGAAAAGATAATGATTTTATGTATTGTTTATTCCCAGCAGTATTTTGCATTTTAAAAGAGAAGTGCACTGTTTAGGCTACAGTGGATGCTAAAGAATGTACCCCAATGATGGAATTTCAATAACTGTTGTACCAGGAGAAGCTTTTTTTTAGGAAATTATTCAAGTCAACCACATAGGCTATTTCGTATTCCCCATATAAGCCTGAAGGCTAAGTTTGCCACTCACTTTAACTTTTTAGTGAAGATGAGATGATTCTCCCATATCTAGGCAAGAATATTTTGAAAGGGGTGTAAAGAATTCTGCTCCTCCAGCTACAAAGAGCACAGCTTTTCCATGCAAAGAAGAGGAGAATCAGGTTTATTTCAATACCTGTTGTGTCAAAACTCCATTCACACCCTAGAGGGGAAGACAGGTTCGGAGGACATGGCTCCCAAAAGGCTCCCGTTTTCACCAGCTCTAGAGGGAGTCTTCCTGGCCATGCTATGGTCATGGCACACCTTTTGGGAAGGCGTATGAGGATGATCAAAGGACTGCGCTGGGATGGAAGACCTTCCCCTTAACACACCTCTCACCTGAAAAGCACTTGAAGTCTTAAAGTCAGAAGCCTGATTTACTTGTCCCCACCTCGCCTTTTTCCACTGTATTAGTCCATTTTCACACTGCTGATAAAGACATATCTGAGACTGAGTAATTTATAAAGAAAAATAGGTCTAATGGACTCATAGTTCCATGTGGCTGGGGAGGCCTCACAATCCTGCGGATGGTGAAAGGCACATCTTACATGGTGGCAGACAAGAGAAAATGAGAGAACTTGTGCAGGGAAACTCCCCCTTATAAAACCATTGAATCTCATAAGACTTATTCATTCTCATGAGAATGGCATGGGAAAGACCCACCTCCATGATTCAGCTACCTCCCACCGGGTCCCTTCCATGACACATGAAAATTGTGGGAGATACAATTTAAGATGAGATTTGGGTGGGGACACAGTCAAACCATATCATACGCTAACCCTCAATGAATGGAACAGACCTAAGTCCATGCTCTGTATTGCAGCCCTCATCTCACCCTTGTCTTACTTCAGGCTAATGGCTTGGCCTTGCCATTCTTGCTCACATCTAAGCATTTTTCCCATCTATGGCCTCTCCCTGATGAGGTCCCCCCTTCCCAGTCAAGTCCTGGCTGAAAGCTATTTTAGAACCTGCAGGTCCAGCTCATGCCCCTGACAATTCTGAGCCCACCCCTGCCCTTCAGGGGAAAAGCAGCACTCTTCCTGGCTCAGGTTGCCCAATCCTCTTAAGTATAGGCCAGCTCTGCCAATTCCTCACCATGAACCTATGTTCCAAAGGAGAGACTTATGAATTCATATTCTTTCCTTGAAACCAACAATTATGGGATCATGGTGCAGGACTTCATGTGTTTTTGAATGACTCAGACTTCATTTTTCATGTAATTCATACAAGAATCCTGGAGCCCTGGATTTCCTATCCACCCTCTATTTCCATTTTCCCTTGCTTCTCTTGTCCAATTTTTAATGACTCAGCTGGAGTTGAGACCATATTTGCTACTCGCGTTTGTTTGAACACTTAGGTTCTGTGAAAATATTTGCCTCCCAAATTCCCAATGATAGACAGATGTCCTAGCTCATTGCTGTTGCTTTTTAAGTATCTTGGCAGGGAGAGAATTGGCTTCACATTTCAAAGAATTCCTTTTCTGCTAAAAAGTTCTGGTGTCACCACACAAAAGCACTTGCAATGCATAACCACAAAATGAAGCCATCAGGCCCTCCTTGGAAAGAAAATGCAACTCTTCATTCTCTCTCAAGGTCCACTAATTAGCTCAGTGTCCTTGGGCTTAACCTCTCTGGACCTTAGTTTCCTTATTTGTAAATGAGGGATTTGTTTGATTTCTAAGGTTTCATCCAACCGTGACCTTCTATGATTCTATCAAAACAGGTCACAGGGAAGGAAACCATAATTTTACTTTGAGCACAGGGATTTTTGGAAGACTGTTACAAATCTGCAAATAGAGTTTAAGATCTCATCAATCTTCCTTTACTAACAAAATACATTACCATTCCTTATTCACTGAGTAATGGAAAACACCCTTGAAGGGTAATATTTGAGAGGCCTGGGTGACAGCAGGGTTCATTTTCTTGTTTTTAGATTCCAAAGTTAAAAAAAAAAAAAAAAACTATTAAAGCCAATTCCTCTCACCAGGCCAGATCCAGAAGTTGCCATTTCAACTGGGTCTATTTTGAGGTAAAAGGAGATGAATATGAACACATTTCCGTAGATGGAACTCATGCAAGAAGAGGGCAAGGTAAAGTTCCCCCTTCTGAAATCAAAACAAACCAAGAAAATCCATGATCTGTTACAGCTACACTTGACATGCTTCTGCCCATGTTATCTGGGGCTCCCTTAAGTTCCAGATTTCATGGAGTGGGGGAGACAGAGTTGTCACTCATCTGAGGATTTCTCATGCACTGCACTGCTAGTTGGTGAACAAAGCTACGACTGTCACTTTGCTCCTACAGCCTCTGACTTTCCAGCATAGCTCTGAATGTCTCTGCATGGAGAAGGACTACTTCATGAAAATGTCCCTGATCATTTAAACTGAACCATGAGCCACACGAAGGCCAAAGGGGGAACTATAAAGTAGTTAGCTGCAGAAATTGGCCTCCTGCCTGGAGGTTATTTGGCCTCTTCTCTCCCCCTTTTCCCTGGATGCTGAGTCTCTGTCTCTTTACTGTTCCTTTGAGTTCTTTCTCAAACCCATGTGCTGTGCTTCTATGAACCAGAGCTAAGTGGAGCCCAAGGATGTCAATTTCATGCAGCACTCAGAAGCAATTGCCGATTTTAGCTCTGTCCTCTTACAGAGTTACAGTCACACAGGAATATTAAAAAGTTTTTTGGCCCACAATTCAGTTCTTAACCGTCACTCCTTCACATATCCATTTTCTAATGAAAAACAATCTGGAAAAAAATAGCTGGCTGTATCTTCATTTTGTTTTTTGTCTCCTGTGGAAAAAAATACATAGTTTTTCATTTATTCTCATTAAGAAGGGTTGCAAGAGGCTATAGATTTCATATATGTATATTTAAACTTGTTGGACTTTTTAATTCTTTCTACCCAATTATTAGTTTGAAGGGGTTAGAAGAGGTTCACTGACAACAATCCAGTTTATGAAGGTCTAGATAAACATCCCATATGGGAAAAATAAGGCCAAGCAAAAAGGAAAATGGAAACTTCCTCTACCAAAAATAGGGAAAGGGCCCTAGAAGAAACCAAATGCCAAGAATATCTTGAAAGCAAAGCATTCCCAGGCAGCAAAAGGCATGCACACACAAACATGCACACACACAAACATGCACACACAAACATGCACACACACACACACCACCCATATACACGCAAGCATGCATGATTGTAAGGACACAAAGACACACATACACACATATATCTGAACCCAGTGGGCTGGACCAACCATTGGGAGGTGTGTGTCACGAGCTCCTTTTGTTCTTGTCCTTGATAAACTGGTAATCTTTAAGTTCTGCTGCAAAAGCAAAGATACGGAAGGTAAAACATGATTCTGTCACTTTTTTTTGGGAAAAAAACATAGAAATCCCTGAATGTATGTCTGTTGGCTTTATACCAGAGATGACTATTCATTTATTCAACAAATGTATTTTTTGGTAAGCATCTGCCATATTCTGGGCACTGTGGATACAGGATCGTAGAACACTGGCCATGACGGATGGCGCTCCTATCTGGGGAGTAAGGTGGGCATAGAAAGAGATAATTAGAGTACAAATGGTTGGTATGGAGAAGGATTATGTGCACCCTAAGTGGCAACACAGAAGAGAGAACAACCGTCTCTGCTAAGGGCTCATAGTGGAAGAAACATTTGTGCTAAGTATGGAAGCAGGACCGAGACTCACTAATGAAGCTGGAAGGGCGTTGTTGGCAGAAGGAAGGGCATGAACACCATCACAGAGACGGGGAACAGCATGGTGTGTTCTGCACACAGCAGGGGATCCCACAAAGCGGGAGTTTAGACGAGTCAGGTTTTGAAGGACACGATCGACCATCATGCTGAGGAATCTCAGCTTTATGGCATAGGCAATGTGGCAGCATCAGAGGACTCTCTCTCTCTCCCCCCCGCAGCAAGCATAACTGTGAATTTTTGGCTTATGGATTTGCTTTGAGATTTATGCTGCTGCAGAGTTTCTTTGGTGACAATAAGAAGAAGGAACCGGAGGTGTGTGAGGCAAGGAGGCGAGTTAGCGGCTGCAGCCGTGCTCCTCGTAAGAGCGGAGGAAGAAAGTCCTGGCTTGGGGAGTGAAAATAGAAAGGAAGACTCACAGACACAGGCCAGGAATGACCCAGACCACACTCGTGTCCTTGGTCTCCTAGATTATTCCTATCAGGGGTCACCTGTGTCCCTCCCCACCCAGGACTATGGCATGCCTGTGAACTCCTCTGGGAACAGCTGCCAAGTCCCTGTTGTGGGGGGCCAAAGAAGACTCAACTCATCACTCTCCCCAGGCCTGCTGCCTGAGGGTCTGAACAGATGTAACCACCAGAGCTCACGCCAGATTTATGGAAACATGGTTAAAGGGGACATCAATAAGAATGGCTGACTTACATATTAACTTTTTCTTTTAAGCTCCAACAGACATGGCATACTATTGGTGCTCAACAAATGCTTTTATGCTGGGCGTGGTGGCGCATGCTTGTAATCCCAGCTACCAGGGAGGCTGAGGCAGGAAAACTGCTTGAACCGGGGAGTCGAAGGTTGCAGTGAGCCGAGATTACGCCATTGCACTCCAGTCTGGTGACAGAGCAAGACTCCGTCTCAAAAAAAAAAAAAAAAAAAAAAAAAAAGCTTTTGAATGAAATGAGAGGGGTGGGCTACACAAGTAAGTTTGGAACTGAGCTTAACCTAAGTCTATAAATTTCCCAGACAAGCCTTGGACCCTGCTGTGGGGGCCTATGTGCTGGGCCTCACCAGAGATATTCTACCTGCGTTTTTGTGACTGTCCACATCTTATTTCATTTTAAGAAAAATTTCTACAACTAAGACCAGATCATTGCTAAAGCCCTCCCTTTCTTAAAACATCTCTGCAGCAATAAGACATCAATGAACTGATAATCAGTGATTAATATGCTCTAGCAATTTGTGTTTAATGTATTTTTAATCCACTTGTGACTGAAATAAAAACCTTTCTCTTCCCTTATACTTGAGAAAAGGGAATTCTAGAAGTGGCCTTGGTTTCAGAGGAATGAGGCTGCCAACATGGGGTTTACCCAACTGGTTTTATAAATATTATTCTACCCTGTTCCCCGGTCCTTCAAACAATTAGTGATACCACTGTGGCTTAAAATAAAAACCTCTTGGCTGCTCTCTGACCCTCCCTAGTCACCCCCAAACCTCTCCAGGGGACTTGGACTTCCAAACCAGAATGACTTCCTCATCCAACAAGCAATGGGGGCTGGATTTTTCTCCTCTTAGGATATCTTTCTAAGTTGTTATTTCCATAATTAACTTTAATTACTTTCCTCCTCCTCCTCTCTTTCCACACAACACCCTATTTTCATTCTTCGTGGGGGTGGTAGACCTCCAAGCTTCTGGCAACTCTCCCTTTGACCAAGGTCCCCAGGAAGAATTTCCAAGGTCAACTGAGGGGGCCTAGGAGAGCTGTGTGGAAAATGAGGCTTAGGAGATGAGGAGGGGCTGGGAGAAGGGGAGGAATGAACTTTCCAATGGAAAAAAGACTCTAAGAACATTTATTCCAAGTTTTATTTCATAGATGAGAATGCTGAGGCCTAATGAGGTGAGGCAACTCACCCCAGGTTGCCATTGTTGGGTGGTCTTGGGGACATGACCCTATCAAAACTGGAGGCAGAGTTGAAACTGAGTGTCCGTCATTGGCAACCTGAACTTCTTCTTGTCTGTTTTAAGTGAAACATGGCAGCAGCCGAGGCTTACTTTTCTGGAACCTCTAGCTCACGTCTTCACATTCAAAGCCTTTGCCTAGCCTGGCCTGTTTTGTAGATCCGGCCACATGTTCCAGCGGGACCATCACTCAGCACTCTGCCACAGTGCTCAGGACTTTCCAGGGCCCAAAGGCAATAGGAGATTGAGAAGCTCACCCAGGAGAGAAGGGCCTTGACCACCCCAGCAGACAGCTCCACATTCTTCTCCTGTGTTCCCCTCTCTCCCGCATGCATGAGCCTTCTTGTTTCACACATGTGTTTTTGAACACAGCAGCATCTCTCACTCATTTATTCATGAATTTTATATCACCCTGTGCACTTCCCAGGCACCCTGATCCCTCACACCTTCCCCAGCCCTAAACTCAACACAGGATGCAAGAGAAATATGCACTCAGACGACACACAGGCAAAGTCACACGTGCACACATACATCCCAGAGAAACCTAGAAAGCAATAGGAAAGGACTGCTTTACAAGGCAATTATTTTCTTTTTTTATTTATCTTAAATGTTTCTGGAGTTCATTTGAATTACTAATTCCATTT
>NC_045438.1:156766837-156768876 GCF_002776525.5 Piliocolobus tephrosceles
AGTTCATTTGAATTACTAATTCCATTTGAATACCTAATAACACAAATAAATGCCTTTTTTCTTTTTGAGACAAGGTCTCGCTCTGTCGCCCAGGCTGCAGTGCAATGGCACAATTATAGCTTACTGCAATCTCAAACTCCTGGGCTCAAGCCATCCTGTTACACCTCAGCCTCTGAGTAGCAGAAACTACAGGTATGCACCACCATGTCCAGCTCTTTTTTAAAATTTTTTTGTAGAGATGGGGTCTTGCTATGTTGCTCAGGCTGGTCTCAAACTCCTGGCCTCATGCAACCCTCTTGCCCTAGTAAATGTTATTTTTAAAACTTCTATGCAAAATGTGTTTAATGGGCACAGTCCCTCCCTCATATATGTTTCTGCCACTCATTCAATAAGCTTGGTTTTTACCTCATTGCCAGGGTAGTGCTCAGGGTAAGAAGAAGACGAGTAGCTTGTTTGTGTTCTCAATCTATCACTTATCAAGGAAAGAATACATTGAAGATTTCACTTAAATTAAGTCTAGACCCAATCCGGATATAAAAATATGATTACAATTTAAAAGTATGTGACAAAGGTTTCTCAGTGCCAGCTAATGATCAACATGTGACAGGTGGAAATATACTACGAAAGTAGCCTCCAGCTCCATCATCGAGTCCTTCAGGGTACACAGAGTGAGGGGCTTTGACCTGGACAAGGCATGACTAATGAGGCAATGAGGCTCCGCTGTCATTCTGCTTATTGGCAAACACGCCAGAACTCCTGCCTCTAAATAAACAGGTCCTTCCTGGGAGTCAGCACAGACGGCTACAGGCTCGTTCAAGCCAGACCATCACTGCTCGGATTATTTTGGAGCTATTCTTTGGGAACTTTCCTTATAATCAGTTTATCAGCCACATGGGGACATTAGCCACTTGCCTCATAGTCTGCTTCAGAATTAATATTTAAAAGAAAGGCGGGAAGCTAAGTGTTGGGAGCCTCACCAAGGGGTAAGGGCGCAACAGATGCCCAGTGCTAAGGAAGCCACTGGGCCCAGACAGTGAGAGCTCTCTCAGGGCTGTCACGGGGCCAGGCATCCTCTGGTGCCCAGAGCAGTGCCTGACACACAGTTGGTCATTAATAAATACTAGTAGAAAAAAAGTTGAGAAAAAAAATGCAGCAATATTATGGTCAAATCCGTAACCCACATATGACATACTCACTTGTCCAGACCAGCCAAGTGCCGGGCTGTTCCTGCTGAAATGAAAAGAAAAGGGGATCTCCAAGCTTCTTTCTTCTCTTTTCATCTTCTTTTCTAATGAACATACAGGGTCAGGCTCAAACTGTTAAAACTCTTCCCAGACTCCACGTTTATAATCACATATTTGACATGAAGGCAAAGGTATGTCAGACTCATCATCATAGACAAAGGCAGTCAGGTTCAAAGCCAAATGTTGAATGCTCAGGCCAAAGCCTTCAAGTCCAGGACGGCGCTCAGGGTGGCTGGAGACCTCGCAGGGCCCTGACTTTCACACCCGCCTGGCCGCTCAGGGTCAGGGGTTTGAGAGGGTGTCAGCAGGAGACAGACCAGGTCACCATGCATTGGTCCTGCCTTCCAGGTGAAGCAGACACCTGTCTGCGGAGCGGCCCTGCCTTGCTCCTGCCTGAGGCTGAGTGGCCCACATTCTTTTAATTCAGCTCAGGCCCATGGAAACCCTCCTTGGTCCACCGTCTCTGCCCGGGACCTCTAGAATCCACTGCTCTCCAAGCCAGGGTTCACACGGCTTTCTCCAGCCCTCCATCCTTTTTTCTAAAAGAGAAGGGGTTTCACTGGGTGCGGTGGTTCACGCCTGTAATCCCAGCACTTTGGGAGGCTGAGGCGGGTGGATCACAAGGTCAGGAGATCGAGACCATCCTGGCTAACATGATGACACCCCGTCTCTACTAAAAATACAAAAAATTAGCCGGGCGCGGTGGCGGGCGCCTGTGGTCCCAGCTACTCGGGAGGCTGAGGCAGGAGAATGGGGTGAACCCAGGAGGCGGAGCTTGCAGTGAGCCGAGATCGC
>NC_045438.1:156768976-156788200 GCF_002776525.5 Piliocolobus tephrosceles
AAAAAAAAAAAAAAGAGAGAAGGGGTTTCAGAAGATATTCCTCCCTGGGGTGGGGTCAGGAGTGTGGGGAATGGATAAGGGAGTGAGCTTTGTCCAGATAATCAAGATCTGCTGCTCTATTTCAGTTTTTCCGGCACATGAACAAGGAATGCTTTTTCTCCTCCAATTCAAACTGCACACACCTTATAAGAAAACAATGGCCTGCAGGTGTGTCATTTCAGCAGCTGGCTGGTTTTGTACCCCTGGAAATCCCTGAAGTGGGCAAGCTGGTCATATCCCTTGGGCATATAGCAATTTTTATTGGTAACTCTATCAAAGAGAATTATTAATTATCTTATTGACTACATTCTATCAAGGGCTAACCACACTCCAAGCCCTGAGCTGAAAGTCAATTGTCTCATTTAATCCTCATGAAAATCCCGTGGAGCAGGGTTGATTCGAGTTTTACAGAAATAAAAATAAGGTGTGTAGGCAGCTCCTAAAATAGACTGACAAATTCACAGTCTGATGGAGTTCCAGGTGTAACCAATGTATATTGTTACAGGTTGGTTTTCAGAGTTCGCTGGGACTCGGGTTTTTTCTGTTTTTTGTTTTTTGTTTGTTTGTTTGTTAATTGTTGGGAGACATTATTATGTGAGCAGAAAATAAGATCTGAGTGGGCAGCGTGTAGAGCTGTGATCCAAAAAGATTCAGAAGCCTGGTTATTAATCTGACGCCTGCGGAAGCTGGGCATGGCTGATGCTTGACTGCAAGGCCAGGCCACTGAGCCTGAGCCGCCTGGGAGGAGCGCAGGCAGGTGTCCACTTCCTCCACTCAAACTCCAGCTCTCTGACCTCAGCTTCTCACGCTCCAGCCCAGCCTCCCAGGGATGCCTTGTGATGCTGGCCTGCCTGGGGCTGACTGTGTGGCAGCCTGTGTGCTAGGAAGTTTCTAGGACCCACAGAGAGTGAGGATATTTGTGGCCTTATTCACAAGGACTCGCCCACACGCGGCACATAATAGATGCTCAACAAATACTTGCTGACTTACTGATTCCTCCCCAGGGCCTCTCCTTGGGTAAGTGAGAGCAGGCCCCTTCATCCTGCATTCCTGAGCTGGGCTTACTCAGAGACGCGGTGCTGTATTTGGTCACCAAGCGTCACCTCCAGCTGAGTCCAGCAGAGAAGACAACCAAGTGCACAAGGAGCCTCGTGCTGGCCTCCAGCGACTTCTCCCAGCCCAGGTCTGCTCTCAGCCAGGCTGTACTGACAGCTGCATCTGCCAGGGCTGGGAGCTTTGGGGGCGTGAGCCTGGGCCCCCACAAAACTGAGGCACCACCCAGGACTTGTCCTGGGCACTATTAGAGCAGGCATATTGGCAGCTGCCTCCCCTCCTTCTATGTCTCCAATTCTCTGGGTCTCCAAGAGCTCATCCCTGTAAATATCTAGCTAAGGCATGAATGGACAACTAAGGTAGAATATTTATATTCTGAAAGCAGGACTCAAATCTGAAAAACTCACACTCGAGAAATGCAGCTCTGATGTGAGGAGAACGTGAGCGAGGATGGCTTAGCGGAGGGCAGGAATCCTTGCCTCACTTCCCTCAAAGTCAGGCACTGTCAGGAATCCCCAGGAGCAGCGGCTCAAAGGCTGATGCTGTGCCACACCCCACAGAGGAATGTGTACAAGGAGGCCCCAGTTGTCGCAGCCTCGCCAGAGAGATGCCGGGCTGTCAGTAGCCTTTTGCCTAAACCACCTGTTTGAGAAGAAGGGAGTCTGTGTGCATGTGTGTGCGTGCGCGCGTGCGTGTGTGTGCGTGCACATGTGAGCTGTGCTGCTCCTGCTGAAATAAAAAGAAAAGGGGATCTCAATGCCCCTTTCTTCTCTTTTCATCCTCTTGTCTGGTGAACACAGAAGTTAGGCTTAAACTATTAAAATTCTTCCCAGCCTCCGTGTTTACAAGCACATATTTGAATTGTATGTGGGGGGTTAGGGGGCGGTGGGAAGAGAGAGAGAAGAGAAGGAAAGAGAGGAAGGAGTAGAGGGGAGAGAAAGAGAGATGGAGAAGGTTAAGCAAATCGTTTTAGGGCTAGGGCCTACTGTTCAGCGGCCACCCTGGGGAGCCCCGGTCTTGGGCACAGAGAAGATAAAAGCTAAGTACCTCCAAGGAGCTCACGGGCCAGCACAAGGAATGAAACATGAAAGCAGTGGCTGTCATTCGAATGAGCCAGGTCTGACGAGACCAGTAGGGTCAGGATGTCTGGGACCACAGGGACAGGATAATCCACCCTTAGCTTGAGGTTTCAAAGCAGTTTTCCCAGAGAGACTTCGCTCATGTTAAAAGATATATTTTTGGCCTTATATTTTGGCCTCTGATCATTTAGTGGCAAAGATTTCCCCGACCTGGCTTTCTTCTACCAACACTCCGTAGAGCAGCTGTCTGTTCATGCCTCTGTAGTATGAACGCACCCCAAAACCGGCCATGGAGGGCTGAATGCCTCTCCAGCCTGGCCCACAGAGCTTTTCTGGTCCAGAGGTGTAGATGCCATGGGGAGAAAAAGGCTCAGTGTCGGGGACCAGAGGTACAGGGAGGAGAAAAGGCAAATGCTTGCCGCATCTTGGGAAATGTTTGCCAACCATGTTGTCCCAGACGCGGAGATGACAATGTCATCCCAGGTGGAACCTGGACTTTCAGACACTCTGGGGGACCCTCTTTAGGAAAAGGAAATAAAAAGGATTCCTCTTACAAACTGTCAGAAACACAGGACTTATGGAGACATTGACGGGTTCTTTGCGGAAAGCAGGCCACTGCAGAGGAGGGGCCCTCAGGCTTAAGCTTCCTGTGGCCTTGATGGCAAACCCACCTCTGCTCAGAGGCCAAGAAATGGTCTTTCTCTGGAGGAAAGAATTGGGAGCCAGCCCACCCTGTGTAACTTAATCATCTGTGAACTGCACAGGCAGAATGGCAGCTGTCGAGCGTCCCCTGCTTGTTCCCATGGGTCACTAGGAAGATGTAATCTTATTTTCAGAGCACAAACTTTCTTCAGCATTTCAGTTTGACATCTAAAATTTTCACAGGAAAGCAAATGACAGCACACGGCAGAAAACAAAATAGCCCTCCTATTACACTTTTATTGTTGTTCTAATGAGCCAAGGGCACAGGATACTAGTTTTTAAACAACGTAACAAAAATACTTGCCCTTAATGAAGCTTGTGTTCTCTTTCTTTAGAGGTTAAAAATGTCAGAGATTTGAACATCTCACACTAAAATCAGCAATGTATTTATTGCTTTTGTTCCCACCTGACATACACTGTTGCCAAAGATTAGGAAAAAAGAGTCTGATGAGCAAGTGGAAATTGATCACGTTTGTCATCATCACTGTTACTACAGCGACTGTGGCTATTCTAACACTACTCACAATAATGGTAACCAGTTCTCCGTAAGACTTCATAAGTGAGATGAAAATTGCATCAAGTACCAACCTAAGCAGAGTTTGGAAAACAAAACGTACTCGAAATGGTAACCCTGAAGAGTTTTTCCCTCCAATATTCATCCCTTTCTCCACACCTGTGTTCCTTAGGGAAGCAGCCCTCCACGAGACACAGTTCTGCCTGGTCACAGGTAGGCAGACGTCATTGGGGAAGAGGCCTAAAGCCAAAGGGCAGAGCTTTGTTAGGAGACAGCTCTTCACTCTGTAGTCCTCTTCCTTCTTCCCATTCTCCCTACTGGATAGCCTGGGGGTGTAGCAGTCACACTAGAAAACAAAGATAGGCAAGTATGAAGGAGAGCCCTCTGTGCTGAGCAATGGGAAGACGACTTTGAGCAATGGGAGGGGGCCATGTTTGGGTCACACACCAGCCCTGTCCAGGCCTCCTTTGATGATTCTTTTCTGAGATAAGCATACCTTTATTTCTTTAAGCCACCATCAGAAATATCAATAGTTCTGATACTTGTTGCCAAATACATTTCTAACTAATGTAAGAGAAAGAAAGAGCCCGGTCCTCTCTAATTCCATCATAAATATATTAGCAAATTATGGGACAAGCAAAAGCGTTCTATGTTCTCTAAGCTTCCATTTTCTCCTGGGTAAAATACATAACTGTTCTTGACCTGCCTCATTATGACGTTGCTCTGAGGATGAAATGATATATGCGAGGACACTCTTGAGAACTGTCAACTGCATATGATTGTCAGTAGCAGGTGCCATACTAGGAGCCTAGTCTGAGTGCCCATCTTTGCTTGGGTGTTAGGATCAGCCACTAAAAAATCTAGTTTCTAAAGTCTTCTTACAAAAGACTTCTCTGGCATAGAAGAGCCCCAGAGATAAAGGGCCAGCTAACACAGAAATCAAGTACAGAAACTCAGAACAAATATGAGAGTGACGGCCAGAGTGCCCCCCACTAACAGTGTCAGAGGAACCACAGAACTGGTGGATGATGAGGAATTTTCTGGTACAACCCTGCATTCATTGCCTGGGGCTACCGTGACAAATGATCCCAAGTTGGGTGGTTTATTTTATTTTTATTACGTATTTATTTGTTGAGATGGAGTCTTGCTCTGTCACCAGGCTGGAGTGCAGTGGCGCCATCTCAGTTCACGGCAACCTCCATCTCCCAGGTTCAAGTGATTCTCCTGCCTCAGCCTCCTGAGTAGCTGGGACTACAGGCACATGCCACCACGACTGGCCAATTTTTAGTAGAGACAGGGTTTCACTATGTTGGCCAGGATAGTCTCGATCTCTTAACCTCATGATCCACCTGCCTTGGCCTCCCAAAGTACTGAGATTACAGCCACCGCGCCTGACCTATTTTATTTTTTTCTTAAAGGCCAGTGCAACAGTATCGGGTACTTCAAAGCAAAGGAAACTCATTTCTTTCACAGTCCTGGAGATCAGATGTCTGAAATCAAGGTGTCAGCAGGGTTTATTGCTTCCAGGGGCTCAGAGGGACAATCTGTTCCTCTCCTCTCTCCTACCCGCTGGTGGCTCCCACAGTCCTTGGCATTTCTTAGTAGCAGATTCATCACTCCAAGCTCTGCCTTCATCTTCCCAAGGCTTTCTCCTCCCAGTGTCTCTGTGTCTGTTCCTTTTTCTTTGTCTCTTACAACACCCCTCACTGGATTTGGGGTCCACCCTAAATCAAGATGATCTCAATTTGAGATTTTTATCTAAACGACATCTACAAAGATGCTTAATCCAAATAAGGTGATATTCTGAGGTTCTGAATGAACCTATATCTTTTGGGAGCCACAGTACAAATCCCAAGATTATCCCTCGGATATTCTTGGGTCTAAGTCCTGGGTACCTGGCTCACATCCTTGCAAAAGGGGAAGTGTGGGTTTTCCTTTGGGGGCCTAAAGGGTCTGTGGTCACTGAGAGGTTTTCACAGCCTCCAAAGGCACAGCTGCAGAAGGGAAGTTGCAGCAGCAGTAGATGAGGCTGGGAGAGAGGCAAAGCCAGCAGCTGCAGCTCCGGGAAGGGATGCACTGCCTCCCCTGTATGGCCCTTTCCCTACTCACCTGACCAGCCACCTGTCTGTCTTGTCCCAAGTTCCAGAACAGTCTTAACAGGGTATATCAAGTGCACTCAGTCCTTCTCATCCATCCCCACGCCCCTCTACCTGCCTCCCAACACCCAGTTCACAGGGCTTCAAATCATATCACCATCTGCTTTTGGTCCAACCTGGGACACAGAGTCCTAGGGCTGCCGCTGAGCTCCAGGAATCACCTGAGTCATAGCCCCTCCCCAGGGCTGTCCCCACGACAGAGGTTCAGGTTCCACAGCCTCTTCACACAACTCCCTAATCCTGAGTCCACGGAGCACCTCAGGAGAGTGAACTTCTGTCCTGGCTTCTATTTCTGAGCCCGCCATGTCATCTGAGGAAGCTCTCCAACATGCTCTGTGAGGACTCCCACCTCGCTCTAGCCAGGCTTCTTGGATCTCACCCCTTCCCACTATCTTTGCCATCGAGGCACACACGCACCTTGCAGAATGCTGAGTGAAACAGAAGCATAAGGAGAAGGCTCATAGGACTCAGACAACCTCAGAGCTCACATGATTTGGGGAGAAAAGGAATCTATAATTGTACTAGGAAGCTCATGGCAAGTGTCAAGTGGCAGAATAGACATGAAAGCCCCAGAGAAAGTTACGAGAAAGGAATTACCACCTCAGGCATGGCAAAGGTGGAATTTGATTTAATGAAGAAAATCTTCTCTGATCATTCTTGGCCATCTTGTTACACTTCCAACAATGTCATATGGCTGATGATTCTCAGTCTGTATCTCTAGCCCAAGGCTTTCTCCACAGTCTCACAACTGTTATCTGTAGCCCTACTGGGCATCTCCACCTGGATGTCTCCCAGGACCTCAACCTCAACACGACCAGACTTGAACGAACTCTCTCTTTTTTCTTTTTTTGAGATGGAGTTTCACTCTTGTCACCTAGGCTGGAGTGTAGTGGCCCGATCTTGGCTCACTACAACCTCCACCTCCCAGGTTCAGGTGATTCTCCTACCTCAGCCTCCTGAGTAGCTGGGATTACAGGCGTCCGCCACCACGTCCAGCTAATTTTTGTATTTTTAGTAGAAACAGGGTTTCCTCATGTTAGCTAGGCTAGTCTCGAACTCCTGGCTTCAGGTGATCCACCCACCACAGCCTCCCAAAGTGCTGGAATTACAGGCATGAGCCACCGCGCCCGGTCAATCTCTCTTTCTTCCTCCGTGGGTACAGAGCGTTGCTGGCTTCCCAAGCAGATGTCTAGAAGGCACCTTCAACAACTTCTTTTTCTTTACCCTCTTATGTGATCACATAGGCACAGAATAGATACATTTAAGAGAAGGAAGAGAGGGAAAAGGAGTTCATGTTGTTGAGCCTCAATCACTAAATTCTTGATTAATTCAGAGGCTCAATCTGCCCTCGGAGACAGAGAGCCAACACTGATGTCGCCTGTCTCATATGCTTCCCTTCTTCCTGGCTAACAGAATCATCGTAATTGTGCTAGGGGAGCAAAGTACCCAACTGAAACTACTGGCAGATTTCTCAACTTCCTTCACCACTAACAGCAGCCATGTGACATGATGCTGGCCAGCAAGCTGCAGGTAAATGTCCCCAAGAAAGAGGTCCCCTTCTCAAAATAAAAAAAGCAAAACCTCGCTAAAAGAAAGCCCTTTTGTTGCCCTTTGCACCTTTGCACTGCCCTCATTCCTGCTTACAAGGAGGCAGCCATCCTGCAGCCACAGGGGAACAAGCATGACAATTGATTGGCAAGAGAATGGTGGGTGGAAAGATGGGCCGAGCCTGCATCCATGATGTTACATATGGCTGGATGGCCCATTCCTGCGTGTCTACCTGCAGACCTCCTTTTGTATAACACAAAATAAGCCACTCTGTGTTTAATCCACTGTAGTCAGGTTTCTTATTATTTATGTTCCTGATTTCTGCCATTATTTTATCATTAGTATTCATATATATGCACACCTATGTATATCCTACAAATTCCTCAAAGATCCTTCACAAAACACAGGGAATGTCACAGATACTGTGCTACTGCCTAAATTTCCCCCTTCAAAAAGGGAGAATTTACTGCCCAATACTGTCACTCCTTGCTATAGTTTGGCTCTGTGTCCTTGCCCAAATTTCAGGTCGTCTTGTAATCCCCAGTATTGGAGGTGGGGCCTCGTGGGAGGGGATGGAACCATGGGGCCTGGTATGTGGTGATCGAATCACGGGCGTGGATTTCCCCCTTGGTGCTGTTCTGGCGAAAATGAGTGAGATCTCACGAGATCTGGTTGTTTAAAAGAGGGTGGCACCTTCCCCCCCCACTCTTGCTTCCGCTCCCGCCATGTGAGATGCCTGCTTCTGCTTTGCCTGCCTTCCATAATGACTGGAAGCTTCCTGAGGCCTCTCCAGAGGCAGAAGCCTCTATGCTTTCTGTATAGCCTGCAGAACTGTGAGACAATTAAATTTCTTTTCTTATAAATTGCCCAGTCTCGGGTATTTTTTATAGCAGTGCAAGAATGGATTAATATAGTCCTCTTTGAGAGTTAACTTTACTCAAGAGAGATGCTCACTCAAGGTCACCCTCCCGCCTTGGAAAGCACATTGCCAACAGCCAATGCAGGATATCTATGTCTGGTCCCGTTTCCCCAACTCAGATCTCCCTGATGGACCATGCCCCTGGGATTAGCTGAGAACTCTGGTGACTGCATCACACCAACTTTTCCCTCTGCCCTCATGGATGTTGATTCTGACAGCATTCCAGAGTTAGGCGAATCTCCATCTCAGCATCTTCTTCAGGGACGCCAACCTGCAAAAAACCGCCCTCATAACAAAACGTGAGAAAGGCAGTCTAGCATGCTCACGTTAAGACATTTTCAATTTTACAAGGATAGAGCTTTTTTTTCCCTCTTAAACAATCAAGTGTAAAATAACTTTGTCAAAATAGCATTAACACCAAGCCAGAGCTCATGCATGTCCCATAATGGCTTAACAACCGGGGCCCCAGAATGACTTCTTTGCTTACCACGGGTTCTTTCAACTTTTTACTACTTGGCTTAAACGTTAACAACCTATTGTCTGATTATTTTAATGGACTTTTAAGTACTGTTGCCAACCCTCCTGGAAAAGATCTGTTTGTGTTAGCTATTCAGGCATGAATGTTGGAATTTGAAAACAAAGAACATGATCTAGTAAGCTCATGAGACTTATCCTTCCAGAGGAAAACGTCATGTCCACACAGTGTCCCACAGCAGATGCACCCACCCATCTACAACTAGAGTTGTGTTCACGCCAGATGTGTTCTGCTTAGAGCTGGGGTACATTTGTGTCTTAGATAAAATGACTTAGTGCCAACGTGTGTCTGAGTCATGGAGCGGTGAATTTGGATTCCATACCACCCAGGCAGGCTGAAACTCTGGGTAGGTGTGGAAAGGGTTGTAAAGATATTTCAGAATGTCACAGAAAACTGTGAGCTCTGAGAAAACTCTATCATGAGTTCAGTGCAAAGTACTTGAGCGCAGGAAAGCCAATCAGAGGAGAGCGCAGGAAAGCCAATCAGAGGGGAGCGCAGTTTGGTCCAGGGAAATTCCGTGAACAGAATCCTGAGATGCCTCTGGGCTTTGGTTCAGGTAACAGCACAGAGGAGAGGTTGCAAAAGAAGGTTCTTCATCTCAAAATTGAGTCTGGAAGAAATGTCAGGGAACGATGTTGTTGTCACATTAAATAGAACTGGAAACAGCTGTAAAAGTTGGATTTTGCAGTCAATCTGGGGATTTTTTTCAGTTCTATCAAATAACAGAGAATCTCAGCTGGAAGAGCACAAAATAAGTGAGGGGTACATCATCGAAGGGTGACATGGAACCTAGGGACCCAGTCGGAGATACAGAAACCCTCCAGGCCCTAAGTGGAAGCAGGAAGGGCCCCCACCCCCAGTGTCCTGTGTACTAGAGAGGGGGCTGAGGGGCAGGAGTCTGGCTTACTTGGAGCCAGCGACTCTTCCCTTTCACACACACCGACACCACACCATTCATTTCATTTGTGTGAGTAAAAAGCCCAGATCACCATTTATTCTGTCCACAAATTACACAAGACAAAGAGCACAGATCCAAGGGTAGAGGGACAGGCCCACCCATGCCGAGAATGGGTTTCTTCTTGCTCAGAGCGTCTTTAATGCTAACTCAGACACACTGGCTTCCCCAGGCCCACACGATGGCCTTCCTCAGGACTGGGAGGCAGGACAGGGCTGCTGCTTACACAGAATCCCACAGAATAGTCCCTGGTGAGGTGGGCAGCCATGGACAAGTCTGCTATGGGTTGAATTGTGTCCCACTCCCACAATTTCATATATTGATGTCCTAACCCCCAGGACCTCAAAATGTGACATTTGGAGATACGCCGGTTAAGAAGGTAATTAAGGTAACATGAGGATATTCAGGTGGGCCCTAATTTACTATGACTGCTGTCCTTGTAAGAAGGGGAGATGAGGACACAAACACACTGGGAGGAGATACCATCTACAAGCCAAGGAGAGAAGCCTTGGGAGAAACCAATTCTGCCCAGAGCTTCATCTTAGATTTCCAGCCTCGAGTCCATGGTACTTTGTGATGGTGGCCAGAGCAGACCAACAGCCTTTCCAGACAGAAGTCTTAAGAGACTGCTGATTGTGCTTGGAATCATGGGGTCCTGTGTTGGTATTGTTTACCTTATCCCCCCAGGGCCTAGCCCGGAGCCTGGCCTACACGATACTAAATTCATTGTGTTTGAGAAATCAGTGAAAGACTCGGGATGAAGCTTCCTGGGACAGAAAATTTCCATGTGGCCTCACTCTGCTACACGGCCTTCCCTGAATGGTTGTCAAGAATCTTGCTCTGTTCCAAAAAGCTATAAATGCATAGCAGTAGTAACCTGTCAATGATTATAAGCCCAAGAGAAGAGGGGAGGGGGTAACAAATACTTTTTATTTTGTTTTCTTTCAGCCCTCAGCACAATTGCCTTAGGTCGGTCAAGGCTCGTGATTTCTTTTTAGGAAGGTAACTATGGTATGGTTCCACCATGGCTGGTAGGACAAATCCATGTTAGTTAAATTAGTGACATTCAAGAATTTTTCTCTCAGGCACTCTTGGCTCTAGCACTGGTCCCATTTTATCCCTCCTAACTTCTGTCAATGGTTCCTCCATTCTCCCATGGCTTAGGCTCAGATCCTCAGAGTCATACTGGTTTCTTTTTTATTCTTGAATCTCTAAATCCAATCAGTAACAAAATCCTCTTCCTTTTTCCTTCCCCGTGCCTCTAGCTTCTTCTTCAGGTCCCTCAACATTACAACCCAGCTCATGCCTCACAACATGGGAATCCTCAATGATTCCCCCTGCCTCTAAACTTGTCACTTCACTGTGTGATATTTTTGCTGCAAACTCCATCTGTGTCAAGCCTCAGAAACTCTTTCCTGGGACCCTGGGTCAAGAATAATGAAGGTGTATCTTAGTCATTTTATACATGGAAGCCATGGTTCAGAAGTTTTTAGAAGGAGGGAGAATGAAAGGCTAGGAAAAATTGCTAGAAATATAAGCTACTTTCATCTACAACCACTGGGGCTCTTCTAGAATCAGAAAGCCCATTTCCAGCTGCTACTCTACAAAATACACACAACCAGCTTCACCTTAGGTTGTTGGACACAAGAATTCAGCCTTTAGAATATGCCAGAGTTCATAGGTAAACCGTTAATCATCTTTCCTGCTCATTTATTTTTGCAGGAATTGTCATAAGATGGGGCAGGGTTGGGGAAAGAGGTGGCATGTGCAGGCCAGAGGGACATGGGGAGAGAAGGAGGCTGCTCCCAGGAACACAGAGTCATCGCCAAGAACTTTAAGTCTAACCTTCACCCTGCACGGTTCAGTGGCTTGCAGGCTGAGAGAAGGAAAGCGACATCTGGGATTTAGTCCATATGAGACACTTGATGCCTCAACAGGTTTGGTGTGGGGCTGAGGCCAGAGAAGCAGAGCAGCACATACAGTGCAGGCGAATGTTGACAGAAAAAATATTCATATATTCTTCTCTGGATGCAAACTACAAATAGCCTACCCTCCAACAGGAGGTCTTGTGGAAGATTTCATGCTTATATTAATGTTTAAAACATATGAGTCTGTTCGATTTGGTTAGCTGTGGGAGGATGAGTTCCTGGACAGCACTGGTACAATATAACCATCCTTCTCTGCCTTGGGTTTTTTTTTTTGTTTTTTTTTTTGTTTTGTTTTTTTTTTGAGATGGAGTCTCACTCTGTCGCCCAGGCTGGAGTGCAGTGGTGTGATCTCTGCTCACTGCAAACTCCGCCTCCCGGGTTCATGCCATTCTCCTGCCTCAGCCTCCTGAGTAGCTGGGACTACAGGTGCCCGCCACCACACCAGGCTAAATTTTTTTGTATTTTTAGTAGAGACGGGGTTTCACCATGTCAGCCAGGATGGTCTCGATCTCCGGACATCATGATCTGTCTGCCTCAGCCTCCCAACGTGCTGGGATTACAAGTGTGAGCCACTGCGCCCGGCCTGGGTTTTTAATGAGAAACCATGGCCATGTGTGTGCCATTGGAGTTTCTGAAGCTGAGAGTCCTATAATGGCCAGCGATTGACCCTAACTCTGGGCCTAGGATCTCCAAGTTTGGCATGCAGAGGTGTTTTGGAATGAATAAAGGACTTATGGAAAACAGAAATTGTTTTCTTTATTAATCGTTACAAGTGTAGGTAGAGACAAACCAGCCCGGGCATGTCCACCCAAACTCCTGCATCCTGGATTTACTTCTTTACTCTGCCCTCACTTCAATCCCTAACACAATAAAGCTTTGAATACACTGTCCCTGGGATGCTTATTACCTTTGAGTTACAAAAGCTGACGCTATGGGGAAAAGTACAGAAAGACATCCCCAAAGGAATCTGGATCGGTTCACCCAAAGAGAAGGATACAGAGCTCTTCTGATTCAGGGTCAATTCCGTTTCCTTGTCTGTCAAATGGAAAAACACTCTGTTTACCCTCTAGCATCCCTTCTAGCATACAGATCTGTGATATTAAAATATTGCTCTTTTCAGCCCTAGGCATAGGGTAAGAGGAAACTAACCCACAGCAGAAGGTTATGGGAAGGCTGAACATATTCTTTTCAAGGAAGGTAGCTCTAGTTATTAAAAAACCATATTCAGAAACATAGTAAACTACCAATGCTAACAAATATTAACATTGCTTTATTTAGTCAATTAATTACTTATTTTTATTGAGTATGATGATCACTTATACAAAATGTGTGTGCTGGGGACAGTAGCATGCTGATAAACTGGCTCTTTAGAGAAACAAACAGCCCTGAACTGTAGTGTTTGCAGATTTTCATGGTGTAAATAGTCCTACTGTAGCTAGTTTCAAGATATGAACCTGATGTCACTGGACCCCTCGACAGAGAACTGGGAACACGTATACAATTGACTCTCGAGGGCCGGCTCAGGATCCAACACACCACTAGTTGGGTATAGTCTGAGCAACATCCAGATTTGTTGAAATCAGCTTAAATTCCTATATTATGATTTTATTTTCTCCTTTCACTATTTGTGCCCGGAAGACCTAGTCTGACAATAAACAGACACATATTTTGAAACTGAACTCCCATGAGTGGAGAGTAAGCAGTAAAATCGCTGAAAACCAAAATGGGGTCCAGCCATCTGGCCGTTCTCCTGCAGGGCAGAAAATCATGGTGATAAGCAGACCTTCAGGCTCTCCTCACTACAAGCCACTTGACTGCCTAACTGCCGGGGTGGCCTGTGCTGGCAGCAGCCCCATTTCCAGCACACACTTACTGAGCTGTATGCCAGTTACACAGCTCATGACACATATTCAATAAATGCTAATCAAATATGAATTCATTCTCTAACAAGGTCTTGAATGCCAACCATTAAAACACTGTGGTTTCTGTTCTAATAAAAGTCAGGTAGATCCAACAGACCGCCGGTCAGTTGAGTGGAGAAAGAAAGTAATGGGTGATGTCCAGAAGGATAAACGCCATCCTCTCTAACAATGGCCAGATTCATTCTGCTGACATAGGGGAAGATGAAATTAACCCACAGCAGAAGGTTCTGGGAAGGCTAAAGGTACTCTCTTCAGGGAAGGTAACTCTAGTGATTAAAAAACACATTCAGATACTTCATTATCTCTACTGACAAGCAATGGTCCTTGGGCACCTACCTAGACTAGAAGCTGTAGGGCCCATTATCCTTGTACAAATTTGTTTCTTCTTTTTTTTTTTTTTTTTTTTTTTAATTGAGACAGAATTTCGCTCTTGTTGCCCAGGCTGGAGTGCAATGGTGAAATCTCAGCTCACTGCAACCTCCACCTCCCAGGTTCAAGCGATTCTCCTGCCTCAGCCTCCTAAGTAGCTGGGATTACAGGTGTATGCCACTATGCCCAGCAAGTTTTTGTATTTTTAGTAGAGACGGGGTTTCACCATGTTGGCCAGGCTGGTCTCAAACTCCTGACCTCAGGTGATTCACCAGCCTCAGCCCCGCAAAGTGCTGAGATTACAGGCGTGAGCCACCACACCTGGCCAGTTTCCTCATCTTTAAAACAAGGACATCAATGCCTATTTTGCTGGCCTATTGTGCAGATTAAGTGAAATAGCATATACTGTGCCTAGCCCTAGGTCGAGGACATGACGGTTTAGTAAATGGCAGATGTTATGATAACTGTTACATTCATGTAAGTCTCCACATCCCTTTTCTCTGTCTTCTCACACCTTCATATTGACTCCATGCTGGTAAAAGCTCTACTCTAAATACTGATCTGCTGCCCCCTCTCTGAGGTGTCTGGGAATTGTTTCTTGTTACGATTCCAAGCTGCTTAACCTGTAGGCAATAAGTAAAATCTTCCTTGGCTGTTGGGACATCCTGTAGGGTCACAATTTCAGCATTTTGCCCTGTGGACTGTGCTAGACAGGACAATGGCCCCCTAAAGATGTCTACATCCTAATCCCCAGAACCTATGACTATGTTACCTTTCATGGCAAAAGAGACTTTGCTGATGTAATTAACTTAAGGATTTTAGATGGAGAGATTATTCTGCATTAACTGTGTGAGCCTAGTTTAATCTGCAGGGTCCTCTGAGAAGGGGACATGAGGGTTAGGATCAGAGAAGAAGATTGAATGATGAAAGCAGAGGTTGGAGTGATAAGGCCAGGAGTCAGGGAGTGCTGGCAGCCTCTAGAAACTGAAAGAGGCAAAGAATGGAATGTCCCCTAGAGCCTCCAGAAGCATCCAGCCTTACTAGCTTGCTGACACCTTGACTTTGGTCCAGTGAGACAGATTTTTGACTTCTGTCTTCCGGAACTGTAAGATAACAAATTGTTTTAAGCCACTAAGTTCGTAATAATTTATAATAGAAGGAATAGGAAATTAATACAAAGGCAAATAATAAAACACAGGTCATGAGTCCCAGAAGGGGAGCAATCCTTCCTCTCCAAACCCCAAGTGTGAGAGGGAAGGACACAGTCTCCTTAGTCTACGACAGTGTCACTTCCTCAGGTGAGACATTTTTACAGCAGAAAAGTATAGGTCACCAACCAGTCCTCAAACCTTCCAATATTATAGCTTAAGTTGGGGATAGGAAAGGAATAAGGTTTAGTGTGCAAAAAGCTGTAAGCCATCAGTATTGTGGAAGTCAGGTGATTACATGTATATATACATAAATACATTATATACACTTGGATAAACATAAAATATATAAAGGTTATATACTTATATATATACTTTAGAGTGGCATATATACTTCTATATATACGTAGTATATATACTTCTATATATACATAGTATACATAGTATATATAGAAGTACATATGTAAATATATAGTGGTATATACTTATATACTTTATATGTATACTTTAAGTATATACTTTGTATATACTTTATAATATAATATATATACTTTACAGATACACTAATATATACACTATAAAGTATGTATAATATACACTTTATTATATCTCTTATAATATATAATATATACTTATAATATGTATATTGAATTATATATAATAAAGTAATAACATATTATAATGTATATAATATATGAGATATTTTATAACATATATAATACATAATAAAATATAATGCATATAATATAATATTACAATATATACAATATATGCTATATTCTCACAATGTATATAGTATGCAATCTGTATTATTCTAATGTATATAGAATATATAATACATTATATAATATACATTGTTTTAATGTACATTGTATATTTATTATATATGATATATTTATTATTATGTCTATAATATGTATATTATATATTATATACATACTTTATAATATATAAAGTATAGTGTAATATATATACCTTATAATATATACTACATATACTATATATACTTTATATAAAGTATATATTATATATTATGAAGTATATATACTTTATATAAAGTATGTATACTTCATAATATATAATATGTACTATTTATACATTATACTTCATATAAAGTATATATACTTTATCATATATATCATATATAAGTTACATACATTATACTTTACATATATACTTTATATATACATAGATTTTATATACTTATATACATATATACAGTATATATTTAAAGTATATATATTTAGGTGTATATATACTTCATTATATATTATACTTTACAGATATACTTGATATATACATATATACTTTATATACATATACATACTTTATATACATTATACATATATGTATATACATATATGTATATAAAGTATGTACTTTAAATATATAAATAAATAAAAAGTGTGTGTGTACATATACATATGTATACAAAGTATATATATATAAACTGTATGTGTACCCACACATACATACACACACTTATGTTAGAAGTTCAGAGTAATAACACTGTGAGTGGGCCAAGAAAACTAAGTAAGTGATTTTTCAAATAGATCCTGAAGAGGAATTAGGAAACAAATGACCTTAACTGAGTTATGGCCTCATTTTTGAGGAATGAACTGTAGGCCCTGAACTGTAGCGGTCAGGAATGAAAGCTCCAGCTTAGCGTGCATGAGGAATTCTGTGAAACCACTGGAAACCATTTAGTAAGAAATAACGGCCTCCTGGCAGCAGGACTAAAGTTCTTTCATGACCTCATCAGGAGTGTAGCGTGAGTTCCTGTGATCCCAACTGGCCCCACCCACCGTGTCTGAGCCACATTTGTAAACTCCAGAAGTTCATGGGGCATTTGAGGGTACCCTCTAGCTTCCATGGGGCTTGAGCTGTGGAGAAAAGTGTTGAGAGCAGAAATGAGAGCGGGCGGAGTTGGCCATCTGGCCAACACCCTGCACTCCATGGGGTTCATGTTGACTCACTTTGCAAAAGGCCCTCTGTGCCCATCTCTTTAAGAAAAATGCTTCTCAGACAGAGCTGCCAATAGACTCAAAATGGAAGGCCTTTCAAAGGGCTCCTTCTGATTATTTTTTCATTGTCATAGCTTAGAAAGCATATAGAAAAACAATCATTAAGGATGATTTCCTGGTGTGTGTGTGTGTGTGTGTGTGTATAAAATATATGCAAATATAAGCATAGTATTTTTGGTGGGGTACCCGTGAAATTGGTTAACAGTGGATAACTTTGAAGGTAGGATTAGAAAAGTGTCAAGGGGACCTAAACTTATTGATTCATGTGTTTTTAAGTGGAGATATTAAGGATGCTTTTTTGTTTTATGTTAATTGTTTCAGCTATTTTTTTCCCCAAATACTTTCTTTTTCTAAATAAAAGAACTTTTTCCTTTTGGCTGAAAAGAGGTAATATTGCGGAGCAGAAAACAGAAAACCTCTGATTGTACCCATTGAATTTCCAAAATAAGTTCTTTCCTCTTACAACCAAACTGTCCTGGGCCAGTGAATGGCTCATCTACCTCCCAGACGTGCGGGGTGGTATGGCTTCATTTCAGCGCTTCTCTAACTAAAACGTGCAAATGAGTCACCCAAGGATCGTGTTACAAGGATCTTGTTCAGGCTCCTATTCCCCGTGTCTAGGGTGGAGCATTTCTAACAAGCTCCCGAGGGATGCTGATGCTGCCGGTCTATGGACCACATGGTGACACCTGTTGGACGAGGTATCCAGAATGAATACTATGCTTTCCAGTTTAGCCATCAGAACATAGAAGCCCTGGAGTTACGCGAACCTCTGGCCGGTAAGTCAGAAGTTTCCAAGGTCAGCCCAAGATCACACAGTGAGCTCCAAAACCAGAGTGGATAACTGATGGGCATGGTCCCAGGCTCAGTGAGGCTGGAGGCAGTTCCACTTTGAAGCCCACTAATCCCGCACTAGAATACCAAGGAAGTGCTACCACAGGAACAAACTGTCTATGTTTCCACCTCGGGTCCCTGCTTCTTTACTGTTTTTTGCTATAAGTGGAAAGGCTTTCTTTGGGAGATCCCCAGGGACCTGACACTGGCTCTTGTTGCGGTTACTGCTGTTATCGCTGATATTACAGTAAGGGCTATGATGCCAGTGAGCTAGAATGCTTGTTCCAAATATCAGGACATTCAATTCTTTGTGATTACCCTTCAAGGAGAGTCTCTGCTATTTTGAAACTGGTACACTTATGAAAAAATTAAATACCAGGTGGTCAGCCAGAGCCCAAGGGCATTTCCCACCCTGAACTGTGCATGCCAAAACCAACCAAACAGCCTGGTGGTGTTTTCCTTTTCTATTACCGGCATGCGAACAATGCAATCGCCGTCGTTTATGCTGGAGATATGGTGTCACCGTTAACCAAGACAAAGGATCAAAACAGGCTTTGTTCTAGGACTCTCTGTTCTATGGCCAGAGAGTTCTTGTAGGATTTGTGCTTGTTGATCCTTGGAGTGCAAATGAGATTTCTTTAAGTCCCCAGTACACTTATTCCTGTAACCAAGATTGTAATAAGGACTTCTCCCCCACTCACCAATGTTGCCTGTGCCACTGCTTCTCTGCAATTCCAGCTATAAAAGGTGTTGTCCAGGTTTGTTTTTTTTGGGGGGGGAGGGGCAGGGAAACGATTTCCTTCTTGCTGAGACTAAAGGAGGGCAATCTCTACCTCCACATGGCTCTGGGCTTCTTACTAGTTTCTTAGAACCAACCAGAGATTCCATTTCACAGAATCAGGTTTTTAACAGAGTTTGGAAATTATTCAGTACAATCTCTCCAATTTGCAGATGAGAAACTTGTGGCCAAGAAGAATGAAGTGTTCAAAGTCACTCAGCCAATTTGTGGCAGAACCAGAGCCAAAATTCTGTCTTCTGACCCCCAGACCCATGCTGGGCCCACAGCACTCCGGCTGCCTGGGATCATGGCTGACATCAACGGGTTTCCCATCCTATACAGGAAAAGTGGCATTCCAAAACTTCCTTCAAAATGCAATCTAGCCACAGTGTGCAGACATAATCTTGTGAGTCACTCACTGAGAATCTGAATATCTAAACAGTATCTAAGTAGCTAAATGTCACCAGATTAAGAGCCAAAAAAAACCTCACTGGAGTTGAGTTGGTTTTACATTTAACACTGGGTACATACTTGGATGGTTCAGGATTTCCTGGGCCATATTTTCCTAAAACATAAAATGGTGCTAGCAATAGGTCCTCACCTGCCTTGCAGGGTAATTAGGAAGATAATTTGAAAGGAAGTTTTATTTTAATAGTCATGGCATAAATGAAATTGATGCCCACACACCTAGGTTTGATTCCTGCTCCGTAAATTACTGGCA
>NC_045438.1:156788210-156810644 GCF_002776525.5 Piliocolobus tephrosceles
AGGTGTATGACACAGTTTCTGGTAAGTGGTGAGCATCCATTGATAAACTGCACATTCTAGCTTCATCACTTCCTTTGTGTATCTGGTTTTCCCCACCTAGACTTCAACTTCCACACAGATTTGTTTCTTTGAAGTGAAAGGCTAACACTCAAGACACGCTTCCAGTTTACTTCCAAAGCAGAAGAAAACATGATGCTAGCCCTTAAGGAGTTCTTACTGCCTGCAGAAAAACAAAATGAGCTAACATATTGAGCACTTTGCAAACGTTATCTCATTTAATCCTGATGGCATCTCTATAACGTATATATATGGTGTTTGAAGCTCATTTTACAGTCAACAATATGCAGGCACCAAGAGATTAAGGAACTTACCCAAGAGCACAAATCCACTACATGGCACAGCTGGCCCTCAGAACTCTCCCAGTTTTGCTCCAGGTTTGTAGACTCGTCTTCTATTCCTGCCCTAGTGTTCTGATCTCTCATCATGTCTTCCAAGGTGCATTTTAGCAAGGAACTCCGTTTCACGGTTCCTGATGGATTTTTTTTTCTAACCATGTGTGTTTGTTTGCTAGGGCTGCCATAGCAAAATACCACAGACTGCAGGGCTTAAACAATAGAAATGTGTTCTTTCACAGCCCTGGAGCGTAGAAGTTCGAGATCCAGGTGTGAGCAGGGTTGGTTTCTCCTGAGGCCTCTCTCCTTGGTTTGCAGATGGCGTCTTCCCCTGTGTGCTCCTATGATCTTCCCTCTGTGCACGTCTGTGTCCTCATCTCATCTTCATAGAAGGACACCAGTTATATTGATTGAATTAGTGCCCACCCTCATGACTTTACTTTTTAACTTCATTACTTCTGTAAAGTCCCTATCTCCAAATACAGTCACACTCTTGAGGGTTTGGACTTCAACAGATGAATTTTGAGGGACATAATTCAGCCAGAACATTGTGATTTCCATCACAAATGTGTATCTCCTCCTAAACAAATTCTGAAGTCCTAGCCTCCAGAAACAATGGAGAAAGGGAGGGGAAGGGCAGGTGGCATAGACTCTGCTGAGGAAGGTGCACACGTTTCTCGTGGAACACTTTTCAGTGGCCCCTTCAGCTCCCTTGAATAACCTGACTACTTCATCATTCCCACGCCCTCCGTATTCTCCAATAAGCCCTTTACACCAGTTTCTCTTGTCAGGGCTACCACGTCCCCACTTGAATCTTCATCTTGGTATGCTTCTGGGGGAATCCAAATAAAGACAATCGCTAAAATGAAATCCTAAGTAGAGCTGATGTGAACACTAGTAGACATACGCTACACAAATCTATCTCCAAGATTGAGCCCAACGGCCCTGTGATGTGTTTCTGCAAAAATTTCTATTTATCACCAGCACAGCAAGCTCCATATTCGTGGGACCCAGTGCAATGAAAACTGTTTAAAAGTGGAGGAAGAAAGTAGTGTTAAAGGTACTATAAAATAAAGTTTTTTCCTTCCTTCTGCAGTCTCAACTTCTCATGACATTAAAAAAATCTGCAGTTTATTGTTATTCTAAGTCAAGAAAAAATAAAAATTTAAATTATTAGCATGAATTTTGCGATTCATCTTTACATTGCATAATGTCAGTTTTAAATGCAAATATGGGCCAGGCACGATGGGCAACACCTGCAAAACCAGCACTTTGGAAGGCCAAGGCAGGTGGATCACCTGAGGTCAGGAGTTTGAAACCAGCCTGGGCAACATGGTGAAATCCCATCTCTACTAAAAATACAAAAATTAGCCAGGCGTGGTGGTGCATGCCTGTAATCCCAAGCTACTTACTCTGAAGACTGAAGCATGAGAATCACTGGAACCCCAGAGGTGGAGGTTGCAGTGAGCTAAGATCGTGCCACTGCACTGTAGCCTGGGTGACAGAGCAAGACTTCATCTCAAAAAATGATAAAAAATAAAATAAATAAATAAATAAATGCAAATATGAGAGTATTTAACTCATCTGCTGAATCACTGGAATTATGTAATTCATACTTTGCAGCTTATACGTGAATATATATATATTTTTTTCTTGCCAGAACAGTGGAAATACTGCACAAAACTAACTTAACTCTGTTTATTTTCCTTTTTTTTTTTTTTTTTTTTTTTTAGATAGAGTCTCAGTGTGTCACCCAGGCTTTAGTGCAGTGGCACAATCTTGGCTCACTGCACCCTCAGCCTCCCAGGTTCAAAGCGATTCTCCTGCCTCAGCCTCCTGAGTAGCTGGGATTACAGGTGTGCACAACCACGCCTGGCTAATTTTTGTATTTTTAGTAGAGGCGGGGTTTCACCATGTTGGCCAGGCTAGTCTCAAACTCCTGATCTCAGGTGAGCTGACCACCTTGGTCTCCCAAAGTGCTGGAATTACAGGCGTGAGCCACCACACACAGCCTTTTATTTTACTTCTTGATATGCACATACTCTATCAAATCTTAACTCTCAGCTGCATTTTTTCCTTTTGGTCTATGTCTTCATTTTCAGAGAAAGTGTATGGTTAATTCAGGGAAGTGCATGAGTAAGAAAGAACAGAATAGGGTCCCTTGGTTGTTAGTATGTGTTATTAATAGAATGCCATTGCCTTCTTTCTTGTGTCAAAGCAAGTTCTGCTTCAAATAGAAAGTGTGCCCTCTTGGGGCTGCCAGTGTCCCTCCTCCTTCCTCACCTCACCTTCCTTGGCTGTCCACACTTAGCTTGTATTTGCTTTGAGTCTTCCCTGAATCCGCACACGTGGTGGTTCCACTGGAATTCTGTGTCCAGGGGGCATCGCGAACGCTGTATGTGAATGAGCAGCAAGGATCAATGGACATACATGTTCCATGTCACTACTCAGCTCACGTGCATGCTCCATTTTCATATTGGAGTACATCTACGAGACACGAGTTCAAAGGTATTAAGGATTCATTAAGGATTAATAATTTATTAATCCTTATTAAGGATTTTACTATGGCAACAGCAGAATGTTAAACCAGATGTGAGATGCGTGTGAGTTCAGGGCCCTGGGTAGGTCACTCAACTGTGATGCTAACTTTGATCACGGAGAAAAGGAAGCCACGGCATGTTGTACACCCCTAAGTGGGAATCACGATTCTGCATTACAGCCAGAGGCAAGGCACTGAACTCTCTGGTCATCAGAGTCCTTATAAGATGAATGTCTTGTGCATGATAATCACGAAGGTTTTATTTCTAAACACTTTATCATTCAGCCAAGGTGAGAGGGCTTCTTGAAGTTCTTTACTATGTTCAAGCAGGTCTCATTTAAGACCAAGAATGAATTTAAAGAACACATCTGTCCCTTTCGTTGGGATTCCCCTGCTCTCATTAATATCACTTAGATAAGTAAAAAAAAAAAAAAAAAAAAAAAAAATCCTGATAGCTTTTGAATGTCTTTGGCAAGAACAAAATTTCTTCTAGATGGCCAGAACATTTCCATGATTATTTTTTCCTCTTAAATGCAGGGGGCTTTGCAGGCTTCTAATTTTTAATCCTGAGTGCATCCGCAGACACACATAGACACACGCACGCCCTTGGTTTCCCCTCTGGCCCACACCAGCATGGCGTGGCCCGGACAGCTGCGGTTTGTTGTGTTCGCTGGTTTCCAGCTGTGGTCCTTGCACCTGCCCTCACCCGTGTTTGTACATTCTGGAATGTCTGCTGGTTTTCCTTATCAGACGCGTGGAAGAACATAAACATGTCACCTCTTCCGAACAAGACTTGCAGTGTGTGTGTGTGTGTGAGAGTGTGTGTGTGCGCGTTTGTGGGACTTCCTAGAAACTAGGGCTGTTTTCTCTTGCCAGGCGCCACAGCAGGCCTTCCTGTGCAGGAGGTCATTTCAATAAGGACTCTTGGAGTTTAGTAAGCGGAGAAAAGAAGGTCCTTCCCAGACAGGATGTTGGGAAGACGCCCGGCATGAGCCTTGCTGGGCAAGAGACGCCAACCGGACCAAGAATGTGGGCCAGTCCCCCAGGAAGTTATTCATGAGCCTGCACTGTATGATAAACAGGCAACCAAAACCTTTCTAAACAACTAAAATAACAATGCTCCAAATTCCAGAAAATCCTCAAACAATGACTGGACATTCCTTATCCCCTATTTGCTTATTTGTTCACCAAGTACTTTCAAAGAAACCAGAAACTGAAGTTCTGTCTTGCGTTTCAGAGCAGGAATAAAGTGCGAGAAGATGTGCTGGCCACGCCGCACTCCCCGGGGCCATTCTTCCTTGCGCCAGCTGGGCCTTCCAGAATCCTTGTCACTCCCAGTGGCAGTTGAAGGCTGAAGGCCAGCGTGGACTAGCTTTAAGACAGGTCAGCAGGATGGGGTTGAAAACAGGGAGAAGCTTCTATGGCTTATATAAGGATCAAAAGATGTAAACTGATCAGGTTAGAAAATTATTCCTGAATAAGCAAAAAACTCTTTGGGGAGCTGGAAATTTACTATGACTTGAAAGAGATATCAAAATTCCTTGCGGGCACGTATCGTTTAAATTATAATATACACTCACTTGCTACACAATGACATTTCAGTCAAAGGCAGACTGTGTACACGATGGTGGTCCTGTAAGATGATAGCACAGTATTTTTACTGTATTTGTGTATGTTTAGCCACACAGATACTTACCATTGCATCCCAGTGGCTTATAGTACTCAGTATAGTACCATGGAGTCCAGGTTTGTAGCCTAGGAGTGATAGGGTCTACCATATAGCGTAAGTGTGTAGTGGGCTATGCCACCTTGGTTTGTGTAACTCTGATGGTCACACAATGATGAAATAACCTAATGAAGCATTTCTCAGAAGAGATCCTCATTGTTAAGCAACACATAACTATGTGTATGTATTATATGTATGATTATATGTGTGTACACATATATAATGTATACATAATTATGAAATAATATTCTGAGTATCATTTTATAGACATAATTATCTACAGAATCTAAGTCTGCAAATAGTAAGATGACAGGTGGATATACGCACGTATATCTTCTATCTTCTAATACCTGTTTATAGTAAGACCCATTCTTCATAGGAAGGAATAGAAACTTTTTTCATTTTTCTCACTGGGTCAGTAAAATTGCACTTGGAAACTTCAGCGGAATCTTCTCTCTACTGTCCCGGCTGCAGGCCAGAACACCCAGTTTCTTCTCTTTTCCTGTGGGGCTTAAGACTTTAATGTATGCGGTTTATCTATTCTTTACTGTTTGTAATCTGTCTCCCACACTTCCCTCTCCCTTATAATGAGAGCTTTCAAGGCAACCATTTTTTGTTGTTTCCTTGTTTCCTAAGTACACAAAGCAGTGACTGGTACATACTAGACACTCAAAATTAATTTTGAATGAATAAATGCATCTAACCTCATTTCCAAAATTCAAAAGCACCAGGTATTTACCAGACACCAGTGAATACTTCTGATTAGTGTGGAACTAAATGGAAGACTGGATTGGTATTGAGATGGTACTTTCTGGAGAATGGAAAACTCAAACTCACAAACATACAATTAAGATTTGACCAAAGGACCATCACGGGTGTCAAGAAGGATACATTTTAACGGGACAGACAGAAGAACCTGGGCCATCTGGAACAACACACAGAAATGAGCCCCTGCCCAGAAGCCCAAGGAATCTCTACCCTTAGACATCCTTGAAGCCAGTGCTCTGAAATGGCCAGTTTCCATCTTGTCTGTTGGTAGGAGACAAGCTGCACAGAGAGACTTTAGGATTTTTCCAAGCTCTCTTTTCCCAAGATTCTGTGAATTTCTCTGTCCATCTCCCAGGGGCAGGAATTCACAC
Organism: Piliocolobus tephrosceles; assembly: GCF_002776525.5. NCBI lineage: Eukaryota > Metazoa > Chordata > Mammalia > Primates > Cercopithecidae > Piliocolobus > Piliocolobus tephrosceles. The sequence goes on from NC_045438.1 coordinate 156,794,007, forward strand.
CACATCAAACCTCCCGACAATGCTGGCAGCATGGCTGGTGTGAAAGAGACTCTGGACTTGGATCAAGAAGGGATGGAGGAGAGTGAGGTTGAGATCAAAAAGCAGGAAGAACAGCCTGGGGAAAGAGCCAGGGAGGAGCCGGCTCTGCTCTTTGCACTTCTACCGGTTTCTACTGGACCAGCTTTAGTTCTGCAGCATTTTTCTGCAAGCCCTTTCCTGGCAATGTTCAGATTATTTCTAAAATAAACACAAATCACTTTGCATCTCTCTCCATAGGCTGTGATGAACAGTAAAAGGCTTTGGAGAGCCGTGGGGACTCAGGAGCTGGAACCAGGCTTGAGACGGGGTCTAGAAGGAACAAGATGGGATACCTTTGGACTGACACCTTAAATTCCACCCAGTTTATTACAGCCCTGCTCACTCCTCTACCTGTCCTGCCCCAGTCAGGTGCAAACTGCCCTCTCCAGTCTTCCTTCCTCTCTAATTCATAGGTTGTCTCTGTTTTAAGAAGACAAGTGGCCAGTGAGAGCCTTAAACTACCTTTGGGTTCTCTAAATAAGATATGCCTCCATGGAGTTGTGAAAGTGGATCTTTGCATGTCACAAAATCACATATGCATACCAGGGCCCTTTTTGCTGTGGCGGGGAGTGGCGGAATGTGGTGAGACATCCTATATATTTCTTGTCTTTAAGACAACAATCTTGTCAAGAACGAAGACCAATTCTAATGGAATCCTAAATCCCTTTCCTTACCAACTGCATCAAGAGAAGCCAAGGCAAATCTATTTCTAGCCCAAGATAGCTTGAAATTAAATTTGGAATAAAATTTCAGGAGATGGGTCATTTTTGGCTTTCAAAGGCAAACCCAGAATCAGGCAGCCCCACTTCCCGTTAGGGGCACGTTCCCCTCTGAAAACAATGACACATGGAGGCAGGGAGATGACAGGTGTTTAAGATTTAAGCCATGTTTCCGGGGGTGGGTGCCGACCCTGGCATGCAGCCCTGGCACCCACATGATAATGAGGGGCTCAGCTGGAATCTCTGGCTGAGGGCTTTTGTTGGAAAAGGTAGCAGGCAAGCCCAAAGAGCTCCCCAACAGATATAATGGCTTAATTATTACTTTCATCCGTAAGGCTGAGGTTCCTTAAAGGGCAGCTTCCTTCCCTTAGTTTTTTTCATCCCACTGTCTGCACTCACAGCTGACTGTTCTGAGCACGGTCCTGTAACAGAGGGCACATGGCCAACTGGATCTTAAACCAGCTTTGTGCACTGTAAACAAGATGTACTCTAATTGTAAAAGAGGGTAAATGGAAGAGCCCAACAGGCGGAGGAAATTGAACATGGGTACAGAGTCAGTTGACTCAGAGGTTAACTACCCATTGAAATGGAGTCTAAAATGAGAAGTGACCTTTCTTCAGCACGGTTTTCATTCCATGCTTGATCCACAAAGGAACAGATACTGCACAAGAGAAAGGCACCCATGGCTAGCAGACAACGTTGACTTGGTTCGTTGGATTTTAGCAAGCTTGCCAAAAAAAAAAACAAGGGGGTGGGCGAATAGCATCTGCTTTTTACAAAGAGACTGAAATGTAAAATTAATGTTCCAGATCTTGTTTTAGAAACATGCACCTTACAGCAGCTAGGCCACACTGTTTCTGTCTGAAAGGTTAGGATGGCTCATTTCAGTGTCCCATCCCACCCTCCCACCCTGCCCCAGCTTCCTGCTTTCAACTCAGGGCAGCTTCTAAATAAGCCTCTTTGTGCAAAGCCAGCTTGCCCTGCTTGCTCGGGGCACAAACTTGATAGTCGTGGCTCCCCTCATCTCTGCCCAATCGCATTTCTGGAAAATGGATTTTCAGGTTTCAGTTTCACCCAACTCTACCCAGAGCTTGTTTTCCCGGAAGGTTCAAGTTTTCTTTGCAGATTTTTCCTGGGAGGCCTCAACTCTTTCCCCAATCCTGATAGCTTTAAATTCTATTTTCAACCTCTGCACACGATAACCCTTTTTGTTCTCTTGGAGCCCTCATGCTGACACGATGCCCTTCCTCCTTTATAATCTGTCTATCTTTCTATATATTTATCTCTGCAGGAATGTAGCACCAAAGGAAGAAAAGTTGGTAACAGGGTTTACTCCCTGCAGCCTAGTTGGCTGTTTGTGTCTCTCTATACAAAGCATTCACCCCAGAAATGAACCTGCACAGCTCTGGGCATCCCAGAAAACAAACCATGCCAATGCCAGGTAACTCAGTCAAGCACAGAGGGAACTCAGATCTATTTTTCTTCCTTTGTTTTAGAACAAATTATGCCCGTAAGTGCTCAAATCTGAGTAGGGAAAAAGGAGGGTGTTAGAAGAAACAAAATAAGTGGTGTTGCAATCGTGTTTTCTTCCTTTCCCAGGGCTCTGTGTGCACCCCACCCTCATGGCAGCCCGGCCAAGAATAGGAGATGATTCTTGACTAAAGCCTCCAAAATGAGACCCCTGTTTTTGTTCCTCCCTGGGGTTCCCTGGGGACAGGGGTTCCCTGGGTCCAGTGATCAAGAAGTCTTGTCTGTGGTCTGATGAGTTCTTTGTCCTCTGTTATCCATTCAAGTTTCTAAAACAAAGGTGATGCATGTTTTACTGAGTATTAAAAAAAAAAAGCAGCTGTGGAAGCTGATAAAAATTGACTACTGTGAGTTTAGAGGCAGAATCCTTAGTTTGTTGTTTCTTCTTCTTTCTTTTCTCCCCCTCTCTGTCCTTCTCCTCCTTCCCCTCCTTACCCTTTCTCCTCTCCCCCCCCCCCCCCCCCCCCCCCCCCCCCCCCTCCTCTCCCTCCCCTCCTCCTCCTCTGCCCCTACTCCTCCTCCTCCTTCTTCTTATTCTATTTTTTGCTATTATATTCTTCCACAGAGTCTTTCACATATCTGTGATGAAATTTGGAAAGTCAAGAATGTGTCTAGGGACCTGTGTGGTAGTGAAAACCTGCTGATCAGGGCCCTCCTGCCTCTAACCATGACAAAATCCACAAAATCATATGTGTGTATGACTCGCCCAAGACGCAAATTCTGATCCGCCTGTCCTCACCCCTCCCATCTCCCTTCCCTCCTTCCCACTTTACCAGCTAGCTTAAGTCATCCTGGTATTACTGCTTTTGCCAGGGGATTAAATTTCTTACTGCAATAAAACCTTCTCTCCCATGCCACCCTGTGGGGAAGCACCCATCCTAACTGTATGGTCAGCCCCGTACCACCCAGCTGACCTCCTGGAGATGAGCATCAACTCTCTGGTGCTGACAACTTCCCCATCTTTCTGTATCCAGTCCATCAGCCCCAGACAGGGTGCCCTGTGCAGTCAGTCCTGCTATCACAATACTTTAGGTCATCTGGTACCTTGCTCCAGTTTAGGAGGGCGACTTCTTGGTTACTCTGTTACTTTTCTCTCTAACCTCATGCCCTGCAATCTTGACCAACTGATAGGTGCTCTGGCCCAGGTTTCTAGGGCATGGCCCTTGTCATGGGTCTCTCCAACTACTCCCTGGTTGGGTCAAACCAAGACTTTGGGAATTCAAGTTCTGGCCGTTACCAAGCCTACTGACTTTGTGGATGAGCCAATGCTCAAGGGAACCTGTTTTGAATTCTGATGAGATTCTTGGACCTCAGCCTCAGTGAAACCTTTCGGATGGGACTTGAAAGGAATGATCTCAGAAGAAAACCAGATTCTCCATCATCCTTTTCTCACCTGATCTAAGAGCCTCTGCTCCTAAGATTCCTCTGCAGAAAGGCCCAATCTTAAGGAGTGACTTTGGTTGGCTGAGAGACCCCAGGAAGTAATCCTCTGTGTCATTTCTAAATGATAGAACCAAACTCAGGGTCCCAGTCAACCCTGCCTGGCACTGGAAAAAGGATGATTAGCTCATTGGCTGCTGCTTCTGGAACTCACACAGATGTCCTCAGGGTTAGCTCAACTTTGCACATGAGCTCAAATAAGTGCAGGGATGAAACAGGGCCAATGCCTTCTGCAACACTCATCCTAGTGCAGGTGGATTCAGTCAACATGTATCCCATGATGGGTATGTATTTTGAATCACTACAGGAAATGAAAAACCAATAGTCATTGCAGAGATAAAGGCAGACATACACAAATAATAAAGGGCAGAGTGTACATTATTAAGAATAATGTGTAATTACAGACCCAAATAAAGTGCTGTAGGAGCACAAAGAAGGAAGAAGTGACTTCCATTGAGAGAGCGGAGTAGAAGAGGGTGAGGAGGTGGGCTTTTATCACCCAGGCCTTGTGAGCAGGATCTCGAAGAAGCAATTCTTACTAAACTAACCAAATGAAAAGTCTTTTGAGTGGCTATTTTTCTCGGCTCATAGCTGCTGGTTCAGAACCTCTCCTGTCTTATACAATTACAGATTTTGAGGTATCCTGGAGGAAGGACTCCTAGGCAGGACAAATATTCTAAATATCAAATAACCAGTAAGACACAGGCAATAGCCATGGAAATGGGCATACTGTGAACAAGTGGCACAGCTGGGCTGGTGCACACCCACTGATTCCATCCCCACTTCCAGCAGCAGCAGGGGGGGAAGATGAGAACAAGAAGTCAAAGAGGTTTGGGGGTAAGGAGAGGTTTGGGGGTGACGGATCATGGCAACGTTACAACCAATCTAGTGATGGTAGTCTTTACTTTTTGATTTTAAGAGAAACTTTGGATTCATTCTAATGAGTATGTCTTGTTTTTATTACAAACAAAAATCAACTAATTTTAAAAGAATATAAAGATTTCAAATTCTTTATAGTCTGTGGAACCATACCCACAAGTGTGGGTAGCTACTATCTAAAAAACAATAAAAATAAAAACAATCCAGAAAATAGCAAGGATATGGAGATATTGAAAGCTTTGTGTGGACTGTTGGTGGGGATGTAAAATGGTACAGCTGCCTTGGAAAACAGTATGGCAGCTCCTGAGAAAATTAAAAACAGAATTACTGCATGATCCAGGAATCCCACCTCTGGGTATATATCTGAAATAATTGAAAGCAGAGACTTGAAGAGAAATTTGTACACCTGTGTTCGTAGCAGCATCAGTCACAATAGCTATAAGGTAGAAACAGCCCAAGTGTCCAACAACAATGACTGGATAAACAAAATATGGTACATGCATATGATGGAATACTATGCAGCTTTTAAAAGGAAGGAAATTCTGACACATACGACAACATGAATAAACCTTAGGGATATCATGCTAGGTAAAATAAGACAGTCATAAAAGAACAAATACTGTCTGAATCCACATATACGAGGTGTCTAATGTAGTCAAATTCAGAGAGACAGAAAGTAGAATGGGGGATGCCTGGGGCTGGGGTAGAGGGGAAGAGGGAGTGTTTAATGGTTACAGAGTTTCAGTTTGAGAAGATGGAAAAGTTCTGGTGATGGATGGTGGTGATGGTGGCACAGCAGTATTAATAAACTTAATGCCACTGGACTGCACACTTAAAAATGGTTTCAATGGTCAGTTTTATGTGTATTTTATCACAATTTCTTTAAACTTTAAGAGAAAGAGAGCCTATGGAAGAGAAAGGTGTCCCAGGAGAGGGAATGGCTTGTGCAGAGCCTGTGGGTGGAAAAGCAAGTGTGTGCCTGCTCCTGTCATGGCAGGTGCAGGACATTGCTGCAACTACACATTAGAAATAGATTGTGAGGCCAGACACAGCTTACACCTGTAATCCCAGCACTTTGGGAGGCCAAGGTGGGTGAATCACTTGAGCCAGGAGTTCTACACCATCCTGGGCAACACAGTGAGAATCCGTCACTTAAAAAACAAAGCCAGGTGTGATGGCATGCACCTGTGGTCCCAGCTACTCAGGAGGCTGGGGCAGGAGGATGGATCACTTGAACCTGAGAGGTTGAAGCTGCGTGAGCTGTGCAACTGCACTCCAGCTCAGGCAACAGAGCAAAAGTCTGTATCCCGCCCCCCCCCCCCCCCCCCCCCCCCCCAAAAAAAAAGACTGTAAGAGGGAAAAGTTGAAATTTTGGCTGGGTCTGGTGGTGGGAGTGCAGGGCGTCGGAGCTGGGCACATTGTTCTCTGATTGGCTGATGGCTTTTAAGGAAGGCGGGGTTATGATTCAAGATGGATCTCAGGCAGCCATCACTAAGCAGAACCACGTGGGTTCATCCAGCGAAGAACAGACTGGAGGTCTCAGCCGAGTGTGAAGGATTGGAAGAAAAAGAGGCTTTTTAGTGGAAATGGCAGAAGGGGAAGGGTAGAAAAGATGTTGCTCATGTAGAACCAATGTGAGGCGTGAGTCCGATATGACATTATAGAGACTTGGGGAAAGAATATATCCTAATGGTTTTTCCTGAGAGGGCAGCACGGAAAGGGTGGGAAGAGTCATCGGTTCAACCTGAAACCTCTCTAGTTTAAGTGTCTGTCACTAGGGGCACCTGGTAAGTTAGAACTCTGATGAAACAAATGAGTGACAGGTCAGGAGATGGCAAAATGCACCAAGCTCCCTGGCCTAACTCCTCCAGATTCTGTCCAGAGCTTTCACCTGACCCTTCAATTCTCCTCCTATCTCCTTCTAAATGCCAGTTTCTTAGGGAAAGGCTTCGTCACGTCCCCACCCCATTCATACAGAGGCATCCCTGCTAGGTGCTCCCACAACATCCTGTACCCCGCACACCACAGCACTTACCAGGCTATATTGGAGTAGCTCCTTCCATTTTTTGGTACAGTGGCTGGCCCACAGAAGACGCTCAATAAATGCTCATTGAGAAGTTGGGAGGAAGGAAAGGATCGGTGAAAGAGGGAAGGAGATGGGAGGAAAGAAGGGAGGGAGGTTAGGAGGGAAGAAAAACCTGGAGTTTGGAAAAGAAGTGAGGTCTATGAGTGCCAATTTAGAGGCCATTCACAGAGGTAACAGATAAAGTCTGAAGAAGAAAGAAAAATAAGGCTAGAATGTACATACAGAGAAAATGAACAAAGCCTGTACATTTGAAAAGAAGCAGGAGTGGGAAGGGCAGGAAGATTAGGAAAGAAGACATAGGAATGATTTCAAGGGTATGAGAAAAATCAAGGCAGAGAAGTGCCGCTGCAGCTGGGGAAATAGTTTGAAAAAGCAGAGGCTGAGGTGGCACGAGGAGGGGGAGGATCGTGATTGAGGAAATGTCCTTTGGCCCAGGCATCCAGGAAGGCTGAGGTGGAAGAAGTCAGTGAGAGTGAGGGCGAGGCTTCTGCAGGTGTGGGCTGGGAGTGGACACTCCGCCTCTAAGAAGTGTGGCCCTGGCAGGGAGGAGGAAGATGTGCTGGCAGCTCAAAGGAAGAATGGGGCTTGGGTTTTCTTTTTCCAGTGTAGGAGTCTAGGGAGATATGAGACTCTTCATAACCTGTAGTGAGAGAGTCACAGTGCAATGGAAGACAAAGGTCATGGGATATGATCAACAGAGACTGTAGGAGGACTAATGGTCAGGGTCAGGGACAAAGGGGACATTCTCCTGTAAGAGGAAGAGGAAGACATGGTTCCTTAAAAGATAAAGCAGAAAGGGACAGGTAAGAACAGCAGACATTCAACGTGGTGAGACAAGTTGTAGGCTCCCTCTTGGATGCGTCAGAGGCATTTGCCAAGGAAGGAGGTCAGGTGAGGGGCAGCGGTAGATGTGGCGCTGGGTCTGGCAAGAGTGAAAAAGGTTTGGAAATCCCTCTCTGGTTAAACAGGAGAGAATGTGAATATACATGGGAGGTCTGGACCCCACAGAGCCTTTAAAATAAAAGCACACATGCCCCGAAGGCTCACTAGTTTCTAACAGCTTAACTTTGAGCATCCAGGGAAGAGTGAGCACAAGAAGACTTTCTGAGAAGGAAAAGACTTTGTATCCATTCCAAGAGTTGGTCCAACAGCAAAGTCGGACCTCCAGGTTACTCCCTGCAGGGACAGCCTGCCCACTCCCAACCTGACCTCTGTAACCTGACACCTGTTCCTTCATCTAGCTTTCAACCCTGAGACCCACGCCTCAGACCCGGCTGTGAGTCTCTTGGAAGTCAGGACCCCAGGCATGGCTGCAGCCAGCCTAACAGAAAGGAACAGCAGGGAATTCCCTACATGATGGATAGAATGAGGTGCGTGCCGAAAATGTTTTACCACTTTAGAACTTCCTATTTCGCTATCAGAAATGTGCCTTTAAGGCCAGGCACGGTGGCTAACGCCTGTAATCCCAGCACTTTGGTAGGCTGAAGCAGGTGGATTGCCTGAGCTCAGGAGTTCGCGACCAGCCTGCACAACACGGTGAAACGCCGTCTGTACTAAAATACCAAAATATCAGCCAGGCATGGTGGCAGGTGCCTGTAGTCCCAGCTACTCGGGAAGCTGAGGCAGGAGAATCGCCTGAAATGGGGAAGTGGAGGTTGCAGTGAGCCAAGATTGTGCCACTGCACTCCAGCCTGGGTGACAGGGTGAGACTCCATCAGAAGGAAGGAAGGAAGGAAGGAAGGAAGGAAGGAAGGAAGGAAGGAAGGAAGGAAGGAAGGAAGGAAGGAAAGGAGGAAGGAAAGGAAGGAAGGAAGGAAGGAAAGAAATGTGCCTTTAAAATCAAAATGAGAAGAAATAGTAACTAGGTGAGTGATGGATGGGTTAACTTGGTGGCAGTAATCATTTCACCATATGTACAGATAGCAAAACATCATGTCATACACCTAAAATATATGCAATTATTTGTCAATCATACCTCAATAATGCTGGGGGGAGATATCAAAATGGGAAAAGCAGAACATAAAGAGGGAGGTCAGTTGTGGGCATTTGTGGATTGCCTTGACCCTCTGCCTATTTCTAAAAATTAGCCAATAGCAGCTATCCCAGGGAATGAGAGTTGTGGAAGGTGACTGGGATAGGCCATTTTGGAAAACAGAATGGAACTAGACAGACTGCTACAGTGAGGACTTCCAGCCACAGGAACACTGAGTACTTGAGGTTTTAGGATGGGAGGGAAAAGAAATGGAGATGAAAAGCCTATGAAAAGGAGAGGTAGAGAGGAACCAAAACAAAACAAAGCCTTGTGCGCTCCATAATTTTACTTGGAGTTGACTTCGTCTGAGGGACAGTGGAGTATTTTGAGAAAGAACCAGTTAGCAGAGAATTTGGCAGAGCCCAGAGTGGGATTAGGTCAGAGTTTATTCCAGCAAAGCAATCCACCCAGGTTCAGTGGAATCAAGTGAGGGAAGTCTGGAAGGAGGACGGGAAAGAGGGAAGAAGAAAGGGAAGAAGGGAAGGAGGCGGCAAAGGGCGGGAGGGAGCCATACAGGAATATTTTGAGAATCCAGAGCTGGTTCCACAGACACATTTCAACTGGCAGGGAGCATGGGAATGCCAGATGCTAGCAATGATTGGATACTGCCCAGTTCAGAAGGATAAGCTGCTGGGCACCTAGTCCCCCAAAAAGTCCACCGCAAGCTTGGATATTCTGCCTTCTGGCTTAGCCCCCTCCCTTCCTCCCTTCTGAGTATTAGTAACATAACATTCTTTTGATAATTTTTCTTTTAAAGGAGATACTGCTCTTACTAAAAGGTCAACCAGCTAAAAATATTTTGCTCAGATTTTCCATGCACTTCTGTTCATGATTTCTTTGCTTCTAGCCTTGCCTGGGAGAAATGATCGAAGCATTTTCCACCCGCAGGGAATCATTTTCTAGGCATTGATGCCAATGTTTGTCTTCTCACTTTTCCTTCCCTGCTTTACCCTCTTTGGTTTTATCGGTAACTTTAAGAAGAACCAAATGAAATATTTTATTTTTAAGGAAAGAGTCCAACCTCTCTTTGACATTGTAAGCCAAAGCGTCCTTTTCAGTAAATCCTTTTTAGTAAATCCCTTCACGAGAGCAGAGGCAGGGCGCTGTGGCATGCGGGATGGAAATGGGGGCTTTACTTGGGGCAGGACCCCAGGTGTGGTGGGGCACCTGATGGCCCGTGGGTAGGAACAGCAGCTGTGGCCCTGGTAGAGCAATTTGAGGGGTGCCCCAAATGGTACCTGGAATTCCTACTGGCAGAATCATTTGTTTGGGCCAAAACATGGAAGATCCCTATCCAACCTTCTCTTCCTGGAATGCTCTTTCCTCCATTTCTCTACCAGGTGAAATTCTACTCATTCTTAAGACGGAGTCTCACTCTATTGCCCAGGCTGGAGTGCAGCGGCACCATCTCAGCTCACTGCAAACTCCGCCTCCCGGGTTCAAGTGATTCTTCTGCCTCAGCCTCATGAGTAGCTGGGATTATAGGCACCTGCCAACACACCCTACTAATTTTTGTATTTTTAGTAGAGACGGGATTTCACCATGTTGGCCAGGCTGGTCTCAAACACCTGAACTCGTGATCTACCCGCCTTGGCCTCCCAAAGTGCTGGGATTACAGGTGTGAGCCACCACACCCGGCCCTACTCATTCTTTAGTACACAGCTCAAAGTGTACCTGCTTGGGGTTAGTTGTTTTGTTTTTTGGGTTCTCATAGCAGCTGACTCCTACCACCATCATGGTACTCAACTTGTCTTTTATCTGCTTGCATGCCTGTCTTTCCATAGCATACCCTCTCCCCGTGAGACCCTTCCGTGCTTCCAGGTCAGCCTCAGTCTGATTATCTCTGTAAAAGTAAGACCTGGAACCTAATGAGTACTGTTCAAGAAAAAATTATGCTGACACTTGTCATTATGGCAAGGAAGACTATATTCAAAACTATTGCAATAGGAGAGAGAGACTTAGTTCAACCCCAAATGCAGCAACGATATGCAGGGATTTACAGCAAGGAGCAGAGTAAGGGGGAAAGTGGCTAGGAATTACTAAGAGGAGACCTCGGTGGGAGGGAGATTCTGGCTAAACTGACTTAGCAGGATACTTTGCTAAAATTTGTTTGGGCAGACCAAGGACGGGGTGGGGACTACGGTCAAGGCCTAATGGAAAAGAGGGCTTAGAGGAGCCTAACTAAATTTTGGTCAAGGAGCAACTCTTTGTCAGTACCAAAGAGTTTATAAAATGAAAGGATCTATCTCTAAGAAGTAGCTCATTCTTGTCATTTAGCCCTATTCACTTTCTTCTCTTTGTAAACAATTAGTAGCCATGTGACCAAGATTCTCTCTTTGACCAAACTATAGGAGGATCCTCTGAACTCTCTTCTCACCTATGCCTTGACCTTTGGGCTTCTGTGTTAGTCTTTGCATTGCCCAATTTAGCAAGAATCTTGCTAAATCTGTTTAGCCAGAATCTCCCATCCTTGATATCTCACCAGGTTCCTTGTCCCCCCCATCTCCTAGGTGATAGGTGATTACACTGGTCTGTCTTCAGTCAGAATCCTGCAGGGATACTTTAGCCAGAATCTCCTGTTACCTCTGATGTTTTCTCTAGGAATTTTCCATCTGCTGACCTTGTGTACTAAGAGCTCAGCCCAATCTCTCACCCCCACTGCAAAACTGCCCCGTGGTAGTCTTGATGTCTCCCTCAATAGTCCCAGTGAATAAAGTCTGCCTTCCCATTCTTTTTTTTTTTTGAGACCGAGTCTCGCTCTTGTCGCCCAGGCTGGAGTGCAGTGGCCGGATCTCAGCTCACTGGAAGCTCCGCCTCCCGGGTTTATGCCATTCTCCTGCCTCAGCCTCCCGAGTAGCTGGGACTACAGGCGCCCGCCACCTCGCCTGGCTAGTTTTTTGTATTTTTTTAGTAGAGACGGGGTTTCACCGTGTTAGCCAGGATGGTCTCGATCTCCTGACCTCGTGATCCGCCCGTCTTGGCCTCCCAAAGTGCTGGGATTACAGGCTTGAGCCACCGTGCCCGGCCCCTTCCCATTCTTTAACAAGTGTCAGGAATAATTATTTCTTGGACATGTTTTGTCACCAACCCTGGCTAGAGAGTAAGCTGCATCCCTGGGCATTGCCAGGGGCCTGGGGGCTGTGCTCTGGACAGGGAACCTGGGGCCATGGGTCCCTGAAGGCCAGGGTGCCAGAGGTAGGGGCTGCTGAAGACCGATCTCACCCCCATCACAATTGGGCCTGAAGCCAACCCTTGCCATCAGGATGCCAAATTCTTCTCATATCCAATGAAACTTTCAAACTGTTTCTATTTCCTAGTCAAGGAGAGTTATTTTTCTTTTTTCTTTTTGCCATTACAAACATTTTTATTTAAATATTAAAAAGTAGCATGCCTTTTTTTTTTTTTTTTTTGTTTCAAGGTCTTTTGTGTTTTGAGAACATCCTTCAGCCCAAAAGCGGTCCCCATGGGAATTTCTTTTAAGACTACAAAACCCGAGAATGCAGGAGTGAATGGTAGTTAGCAGATGTGCCCAGCGGAGGGTGAAAGTAAAAGCTGAGTTCTGCTTATTTTTAACCTGTTTTCCTCAGGATCATCTCCTCCCATAAGGAGCTTTGTGTCAACGTGATAGGACTCTCCACAGAGTTTTTAGAACTGGGCAGAGATCATCTGATCTGTCCCTGACATGTCAAAGCTTGGAAAGGAAAAGAAAAAGGAAGGGAAGAAAAGAAAAAGACTGAGATAAAGAGGTAAAGGCATTTACTGAAGTCCCCAACTGTCTCAGGGGACAGTTGTCACCAACCCTGGCTAGAGAGCAAGCTGCATACCTGGGCATTGCCAGGGGACTGGGGGCCGTGCTCTGGACATGTCTCCTCTGCACGTCTCACAAGGGAAACTTACATGCTGTTGGTTTGCATGTAAACTATTACAACCACTATGGAGAACAATATGGAGATTCCTCCAAAAATTAAAAATAGAACTACCATATGATCCAGTACTCCTACTTCTGGATATACATTCAAAGAATATGAAACTACTATGTTAAAGGCATATCTTCACTCCCCTGTTTATTGCAGCACTGTTCACAATGGCCAAGATATGCAATCAACTTAAGAGTCCATCAATGGATGAACGAATACAGAAAATGAGGTATATTCACACACAGTGGAATTCTATTCAGCCATATAAAATAATGAAATCCTATCATTTGTGACAACATGGATGAGACTGGAGGAGGTTGTGCTGAGTGAAACACAGGAAGACAAAACACAAGATCTCATTTCTATGTGAAATCCAGAAAAGTCTAACTCATAAAAGCAGAGTAAATGGAGGTTACCAGGGGCTGGGACAGGGAAGAAGTAATTAGGGAGATGTTGGTCAAAGGATACAAAACTTCAATTAAAGGAATGAGTTTCAAGAGATCTATTTTATAACATGGTGATTATAGTTAATAACAATACATTACACACTTGAAAATTGCTAAGAAAATACATTTTAAGTGTTCTCACCAGAAATAAATAAGTACATTTATGTGCTAAAAAACAATGTTTTGTTACATAATGGACCCCCTCTATGACAGTGGTTCCATAAGATTATCAAAGAGCTGAAAATGTTCTATGGTTTAGTGACATGGTGCAAGGCATTACCTGTGTTTATGGCAAAGCTAGTGTAAGCAAATCTGCTGCTCTGCCAGTCATATAAAAGTCTAGCACATACAATGATGTATACTACATAATACTTGATAGTGATAATAAAAAATATGCTACTGGCTCATTATGTATGATGCTGTACTTTTTTATTACGATTATTGAGTGTACTCCTACTTATCAAAAAAAGTACACTCTATGATATTTGCACAAGGACAAAATCTAACAACACGTTTCTCAGAAAGTACCTGTGGTTAAGCCACACCTGACTGTAGATGAGGCAATGCGTATGTTAATTGGCTTGGTTTAGCTATTGCGCAAAGTATACATCTATCAAACCGTGATATTGCACACCATAAATATATATTATTTTTATTTGTCAATTTGAAAAAGGCTTCTTCTTCTTCTTCTTCTTCTTCTTTTTTTTTTTGAAACAGAGTCTCGCTCTGTCGTCCAGGCTGGAGTGCAGTGGCGCGATCTTGGCTCACTGCAAGCTCCGCCTCCCAGATTCACACCATTCTCCTGCCTCAGCCTCCCGAGTAGCTGGGACTACAGGCCCCCACCACCACGCCTGGCTAAATTTTTTGTATTTTTATTAGAGATGGGGTTTCACCGTGTTAGCCAGAGTGGTCTTCATCTCCTGACTTCATGATCCACCCACCTCGGCCTCCCAAAGTGCTGGGATTACAGGCGTGAGCCACTGCGCCCGGCCTCCGGGAGAGGCTGTTAAGAGAAAGAATTCCCTGGCCAAGGAATTCAAATACGTTTGATAAAACTTGCCTTCTATATTCCTGTCTTAGAGATTCACAGTTCCCACGTATATATTGAAGACCGTGGAAAGCTCTGAGTTACAAACCTATTTGGCTTTGTTTAATTTCCATAAATACTGTTTTAGTAAGTCAACATCTATAGAAGGAATGTCCCTAGTTGATTCTGTGGTCTTCCAGGAAGTGCTTGCAAGCATATTTTTAAAGTTCATCCTGGTCCCCATCCCAAAGGTCTCTGGCCCATCACACTACACCTGAACTGGGTTTTGACATCTACGTTTTTTTATTTTCGTTTTGATCCCAGGCTGGTGTGCAGTGGCATGATCTCAGCTCACTGCAACCTCTGCCTCCCGGGTTCAAGCGATTTTCCTGCCTCAGCCTCCCAAGTAGCTGGGACTACAGGCGCGCACTGACACACCTAGCAAATTTTTATATTTTTAGTAGAGACAGAGTTTTAACATGTTGACCAGGCCGGTCTCAAACTCCTGACCTCAGGTGATCCACCCGCCTCAGCTTCCCAAAGTGCTGGGATTACAGGCATGAGCCACCGTACCCGGCTGACATCCAAGTTTTTATCTAAGTTTGTAATCCCACTGCTCAGTGTTGTTTCTCTTTAGCCTGCCAGTATTTACTGACCTGATTTCTCATCCTCTGCCAGGCCCCTGGGCTCCAAAACCTTCCCAGTCCTATGATGTCATGTTTGGCAGATTTCTGTCTGGAATTTCCTAACTTGGGTATCCTTCTGGGGATTCCCAGACCCAACACCCAAGGCTGCCACTCACTACCCATGGCCCAGGTAGTCTATGAATGTGGGAGCCTCGTATAAAACCCAAGATTGCAACTGGCAAATGTCAAATGAGAGGTCTGGACCAAATGTCACAGGGTTCCACGGGAAGGGAGCAGCTGCAGGGGTCTGGGAAGGTCAGGGACAGCTTCACAGATGACTTGGGCAGTGGGGCAGGCTTCAAGCCATGAGTTTCTGAAGGCAGAAGTGGTGGCTTATCATGAAGAGGGAACATCCAGATGTGGATACTTAGTTGAAAGAGCACCAGAAACCCACACATTAGGGGTCAGAGTATGTGGAGGGAGTTACGGACAAGTGAGGCCACAGTGGGAAGAAGTGGGAGGCAGGTAGGTAAGCAGGTGCCAGCCTGGAGCCCTGAACTCCAGGAGAAAGGGCTGGAATTGTATCTTACAGGCAGTTGAAACTTTTTGAAAAAGAAAAGTGTACCTCCATCTGGAGTTAGAGGGCAGGCAAGGGATGGGGTACAGTTGTTGAGTCTAACATTGTTTTCGTGTCTGCTTTTTAGATCCAGTGGGAAAGAATGAGGGCTTCCCAGTCAGAATCTTCTATCGAATTCCACCTTTGCCACTTAGGAGCTGAATCATCTTAGGAACGACTTCATCTCATGGAGTCTCAGTTTCCTCACTGAAGTGATTTCAAAGCTTGTAAAGTAACTGTGGTGCTGAACAGAGCCTGTCTACGGACAACCTTAAGGAAGTGGTGCGTTGGAGGACCATTCTAATAGGCATCATTCCCCTCGACGCTGGCAGGCGCGCTGTCTGGTCCAATGCCTGCCTTGTCTGGAATCCCTGAATCTTGCTGTTCTGTTTGCAATAGAGAGGATGGTGTTGCAACAGTCTTACTCCTTTTACAATTTTCATTAATGTTTTTTGAGACAGGGTCTCCCTCTGTCCCCAGGCTGGAGTGCAGTGGCACAGTCATAGCCCACTGCAGCCTCAACCTCCAGGGCTCAGGTGATCCTCCTGCCTTAGCCCCCAGAGTAGCTGGGAAGACAGGTGCACACCACCACACCCGGCTAATTTTTAAATTTTTTGTAGAGATGGGGTCTCATTCTGTTGCTCAAGCTGGTCTCAAACTCCTGCGTTCAAGTAATCCTTCTGCCTTGGCCTCCCAAAGTGCTGGGATTACAGGTGTGAGCCACCACGCCAGGCCCATTTCTCCTTCTTAATCTGAACTGCTGGTGGCTGTTGTTTTGAGACCCTCACCAGCACATTATTCTTAATTAGCATTAAGGTTAGCTGCCGTCAATAGGCAGAAGCAGCCACCTTGGCTGGCTCTTGAAACGCAATCTGCCTAATTACCTCCTGTGCAAAAAGGCGGGTCAGAAGGAGGTGAAACCAATTGACCTCAACATGGCAGGTTTTGCCTAGAGCCTGAAACAAGAATTCCCTTTGTAGCTTCTCTTTTTCTTCTTTTTAAAGTTCATTAACTGTGGGAGAGAATGCCTGATGGGAATTCTCCTTAATGTTTCTTATCTGGGCACAAGTTGAGGCCTAAGGCATTATAGATAAGTAAAAGTAAACTCTTAGGTATTGAGAGTTTGAAACTACAAGACACTTAGCAAGTCAAACATTTATTTACGTCAAACATTAGCAAGTAAACATTTATTTACGTCAAACTACAAGACACTTAGCAAGTCAAACATTTATTTACGTCCCTTGG
>NC_045438.1:156810744-156837394 GCF_002776525.5 Piliocolobus tephrosceles
TTTTTAGTAGAGACGGGGTTTCACAGTGTTAGCCAGGATGGTTTCGATCTCCTGACCTCGTGATCCGCCCGTCTCGGCCTCCCAAAGTGCTGGGATTACAGGCTTGAGCCACCGCGCCCGGCCTTGCCCTATCTCTTGTATAAAGTTAATATTCACCACTCGGCCCCCTGGCCCCTGCCATGCCCATCCCAGCCTCTCTCTGGACTGAAGGCACTGTTTTGCTTTCTTTTCATTGGTGGCTTCTCCATCACATGTCCATGGAGGTTCTGGCCTGTGAACCTACTCCTGGACCTTTCACCTTCCCCAGGCGCCACACCCAGCATGGCGGCCTTCTGCAGGCAAGGCTGCACCTGGACTAAGTTCCTGGGAAAGATTTGAGTAGGTTCTGAGTCATGAGGGAATAAGCCAATGGAGAAAGAAGAAAGGTGTGAGAGAGAAGAGTGGGAGAGATTGATTGTTGTGGTGAAGTCTCAAAGCAGAGACGGCGGGAGGAGAAAGGGGAGGAAAGCCTGGCCCTGATGGGACATCTATTCAATGGCATGTTCCAGTGATGTGAAGCAAAGGGGATGAGATTGGGTGTGGCTGAGGACAGGTAAGTGGTATTGATACAATACTAGTGTTCCATTATTACAAAATGACTACATGCAGTCACACACCCCAACATACTCACAGTGGAAAGCGGCCCTGGCCCCTGCCCCTGTCCAAGTGAGAGCGCTGGGGACAAGACACCTTCCTGCCCTTGGTTTACAGACTTGCTGTCAGTTTCCTGGTGTGGCTGTTAGTTATGTTTGTTTGTTTGTTTTTTCCATGAGGACTGGGGTAATTTTCATAAAAAGCATTTCTAGTCCTACATTTTAATTCTCAATTTTCCCAGAATCCCAAATCTGGCTAAGATATTTAATGACTGTAGTTTACCCCTGGAACTTCCTCTGATCACCTGCATTTATAATAAAATCTCAGCTCCTTCACACCACCTTGATACCTGCAGGACAGGGATTGCCTTCTTGGATTTATAGAGATGTGTCTAGAGGCTTTAGGTCAAGAAGCAAACTAAAAATATCTAGATCAATTAATAATGTATGGAGCAAATAATTTGTTCTTATAAAGTGGTGGGAAGGTTCTCATGAATTATCTCAGCTGTGAGTAAAACATTTTTCTTTGTTGCGTTAAAAACATTAAATAGCTTACCCTGCAGCAAGACTTTTGGGATACACTTGGCTAACACGGTGAAACCCTGCCTCTACTAAAAATACAAAAAATTAGCCTGGCGTGGTGGCGGGCGGCTGTAGTCCCAGCTACTCGGGAGGCTGAGGCAGGAGAATGGGTGAACGCAGGAGCTGGAGCTTGCAGTGAGTCGTGATCGGGCCACTGCACTCCAGCCTGGGCGACAGAGCGAGACTCCGTCTCAAAAAAATAAAATAAAATAAAATAAAATAAAATAAAATAAAATAAAATAAAATAATATATAAAATAATAAAATAAAATAAAATAAAATAAAATAAAATAAAATAAAACAAAACAAAACAAAACAAAACCAGGCAGCACAGCAGGAGGTGAGCGGCGGGCCAGTGAGCATTCCCTCCTGAGCTGCGCTTCACATCAGATCAGTGGCGGCGTTAGAGTCTGGTGGGAGCACAAGCCCTATTGTGAACTGGGTATGTGAGGGATGTAGGTTGTGTGCTCCTTGTAAGAATCTAATGCCTGATGATCTGAGATGGAAGAGTTTCATCTTGAAACCACCCCCCACTCTGTCTGTGGAAAAACTGTCTTCCACAAAACCAGTCCCTCCCGCCAAAAACGTTGGGAACCGCTGCTTTAGAACACACTTAATAAATGCTATTTACATTTAGTCTGACCCATTTGTCATTGTGGCTAACAAAGTGAGAAGATTGGAAAATTTGAGAGAGAGAGGAGAGAGAGAGATCAGGCTTTATTTTACCAAATTTATTACTGTATTAAAAGCTAGAGTTTTTGATAGTTTTGAACAAAAGCTGTTACTAATACCAGACTGGATTAGTAACAGCCAAGATAACCATAGGATTCTTTGAGATGTGCATCATAAAACTGGAATCCTACTAAATGATTTGAGACATTTTTCAAGTTGATGTCTGATACTTTCCAGAATTAAAAATGCTGAATGGATATGTAAGAGTATGTAATGAATATGTAAGAATAAACCAATTCTTATTCGGCCTGATTGTCCTCATTTTCTCTTATAAAAAAGCCCTGCTTTCATGACAGAACCTATTTCAAGGGCTTATTTTGTTAACTTTTAGGATAGTTCTTTAAACACACACACACACACACACACACACACACACACACAATCTACATTATTCCTGTCTTAATTCTCCACCTACACTGCATGTGAAGAAATCCTTTGATATTTGACCACCTCTGCCCCCTTCCAGAGATGGTAAAGACAAAGTTGCATACATTTGAGATAGAAATGCTTTAAAATAGAAAGTGACACTTGTAAAGTGATACAAGTTTCAACATCAAACAAAAATTATTTTGGGGATATTTGCCAATTAATCTTAACCTCTTGTCTCTTGCATTGTGTAGGTGACATAAGGTTGAGTTGGTCTTTATGGACATGATTGTAATATAAATTTTGGTTCAAACTTTTTAAATAGTTTCCCCAATACAGTCTCTAACACCACACAGATTCCTGATGTCGTGAGTCGGGGTGTTTTTACCTAATCCTGATTCTGAGGTTGATCAGCAAACTGTTCATTTTTCCCATCACAACCAACAAAACTGCTCCTGATGTACTTTAGACTCCAGTCTACAGGGGTCTCGAAAACACGGCTTCCCGTATCAACGACCCCAAAAGTACTGTTTTCTTTCGTCCTTTTTGGACTCAAAAAAGGTCCAGCCGGCCTTCATGTTTTGCTTTGATTTGGCAACTTTTCCTGTCCAGATAATTGGTGGTGTGCATCGAACTAGTCAAGGTGAAACAAGAGTCTGAGAAGCATGCCGCTTGATTTGTGAAAAAAAATAGTCTGCTTAGTTAAACTAATGTTGAAGAATCGAAATGAAGCATTGCGGCAGTTCTATTCTATCAGCATTCTATTGACCTGGGTGTGTAACTCTTATGACTGAAGAGCTCTGTCACAAGATATTCCTGATAGAAGAAAACGGGACTTAACCCCTCAGTAAGATCTCATGTGAACATCTGGGCCTTTGTACATCCTTTCTCTTAAAATTCATAAGCCAAAGCATTGTGACAGGAAAATAAGCTAGTCATGGGTTACCCAGGAAGTGACTAGTTTCCAAGGGGATCCCTTTGGGCCTCTAGGGATTACCGGAGTCCAGGCAATTAGGCTGTTATGGCCACCTCCATTCTGCTCTTAACATGCACATCTGTTCAAACAGCTGTCCAGGTCTCACAAGAGACCTTTGTTTAACCAAGTAAATGGCTTTCTTCATTTATTAAAAGCATTTTACCTTTCCCTCAAATAAGAGCAGATTGTGAGGACAAAATGACATTACAGATGTGAAAATGGTTTGAGAGTAAAAGTTGAATTCCAACATTATTACAATGATTACCCTATCAGTAATACAGGCTTTACATATATCCTCTAGGCACTTGTGAAAAATGAAAAACAGGCCAGACACAGTGGCCCACACCTATAATCCCAGCACTTTGGGAAGCTGAGGTAGGTAGATCACCTGAGGTCAGGTGTTTGAGACCAGCCTGGCCAACATGGTGAAACCCCACCTCTACTAAAAACACAAAAATTGGCCAGGCATGGTGGTTGGCACCTGTAATCCCAGCTACTTGGGAGGCTGAGACAAAAGAATCACTTGAACATGGGAGGCAGAGGTTGCAGTGAGCCAAGATCGCGCCATTGCATTCCAATCTGGGCAACAAGAGCGAAACCCTGTCTAAAAAAAAAAACAAAAAAAGAACAAAAGTTATTTGAAAAGCTGAATTTAGATCAAGACAGTGTGTGTGTATATATTCTTGAATGTGCATATATGAACACACATGTTTGTGTATGATGTTGGCCAAGACATGTAACCTGTATGCCTCAGTTTCTGGATCAGCAAAATTGGAATAATACCTCTGCCTTGTTGAATTGCAAAAAAAGGGGAAAAAAACAGAAGTTAGAGTTTAGATTTGAACTTTTCATCCCTTCTCATTCACCTTGGAAAAAAAATTCCCCAAGTTAAACAAGTTTCAAATAAATCTGGACATAGACTAAGGCTCAGAACTACACGGACATGTTAAGTGTCAAATGCTTGGAGCCAAACTGGTCCTGGCCTAGGAAAGTCTGAGAATAACAGGCCGATAGTGATGCTGTCCTGTTACAAGTTTCAACTTGCATTTATGAGAAAGCAAAAAGAGTTGATGTGTTTTCAGGTTTATTGAAGAAGAAATTGGCATAGAGGGATTAAGTCTAATATGAGGTCTCATGGGCACAAAGGGTCAGAACCTAAGAGAAGACCCAGGTCTCATGTCATCTCCTCTCAGGTAACATGCAAAGGGCTTTCAAAAGTCACAAGTCTCAATAAATAGGAATGCTTTTACACTGTTGATGGGAACGTAAATTAGTTCCACCATTGTGGAAGACAGTGTGGTGATTCCTCAAGGATCTAAAACCAGAAATACCATTTGACCCAGCCATCCCATTACTGGGTATATATCCAAAAAAATATAAATCATTCTACTATAAAGACACATGCACATATGTTTACTGCAGCACTATTTATAATAGCAAAGACATGGAACCAACCCAAATGCCCATCAATGATAGACTGGATAAAGAAAATGTGGTAGACATACACCATGGAATACTATGCAGCCATAGAAAGGAATGAGATCATGTCCTTTGCAGGGACATGATGAAGCTGGAAGCCATCATTCTCAGCAAACTAACACAGGAACAGAAATCCAAACACCACATGTTCTCACTCATAAGTGGGAGCTGAATAATGAGAACACATGGACACAGGGAGGGGAACAACACACACCAGAGCCTGCTGGTGGGTGGGGGGCAAGGGAAGGGAATCTAGAGGATGGGTCAATAGGTGCAGCAAACCACCATGGCACACGTATACCTATGTAACAAACATGCACGTTCTGCACATGGATCCCAGAACTTAAAGAAAAAAAAAAGGAAAGTCACGAGTCTCTCAAAATTGTAGTTTCTTCAACCCTACATCTCCCACTCATCCCTGTACCTTCTCCTATTTTCCACATCAAAGATAACACAAGCGTCTTCTTTTAACACATTTTGGAGTCGCCCACCAACACCAGTTCCCACAAAAAGTAAGCCAAGTGTGGTTTTATGAAAATCTGTTTGGTCCTCTTCTTCTCTTTTCTTCTCTTCTCTATTTATTTATTATTTATTTATTTTTGCAACAGAGTCTTACTTTGTTGCCCAGGCTGGAGTGCAGTGGTGCCATCTTGGCTCACTGCAACCTCTGCCTCCCGAGTTCAAGCGATTCTCCTTCCTCAGCCTCGTGCGTAGCTGGGATTACAGGCGCCCGCCAACATGCCCTGCTCATTTTTTATATTTTTAATAGAAAGGGTGTCTCACCATGTTGGCCAGGCTGGTCTTGAACTCCTGACCTCAAGTGATCCGCCCGCCTTGGCCTCCCAAAGTGCTGGGATTACAGGCGTGTGCCATCTGGTGTCTGAAGTTCAATCCTGATTGAAGACCCTGAGTGCAGGGGCACGTGTGTCTCCATGGCTGCTGCAGGCCACACTATGGAAAACAAAACTCAATGCTTTTACAACCAGAACCCTGGAGCTGAAAAGACCAACCCTCCCTCTCTGAGTTTGAACTAAATAGTTTGTCTCTGTAGCATAGTAAACAAAGCAGAGAAGCTCATTAGCAACAGGATCTGTGGTGGTTGATGACTATGTGCACAGCTGATGGGCAAGTCCCGGCCATCTTTCAGGATTAATTTATGCTGGCCGCCTTGGCTTCCTCATCTTGTACATATTTGGTTTAGAGAATGCAAGGAATTTGCTAGCTGAGCAAGTTTATTCATCCTGCTTTCTAACTAGGCTCTTTCCCACTGAGATATGTTTCTAAAATTTCCCTCAGCAGACTTCGTTGCAAAAGCAGTGCAGCCTTCAACGGGACAGTTTAAATCTAAAACAAATCCTCCCTAAAAATGCACTGTTCTCTGTCAGGACAGAATCTGACTTAGTCTTTGAAACAGAAGTGCCTGAACTTATTACCAAAACTTCTAGTAAAGGCTGGAAGGACATTATCCCTCTATGTGCAGACAATACATTGAAAGAGGCCACTGGGACAAAGGTTATTTGCTAAGCACTCACTACATGCAACATGAGATGTCATTCCATTTTACTAATGTAAGAACAGACTGTTGCAGAAGTTAAATGACTTGGACAAGTTCAATTGCTAAGTGGGTGGAGGAGGAATTTAAAACCAAGTCTCATGATACAAGGCCGATTGCACTATGTGTGTGTAACCCCAAGTTGACCAACTGTATAACTAAGTGTCACTAAGAAAGCGTAGACTATTAAATTAGATACTAAGAAGTCAAGGCTTGCATCTGTAATCCCAGCTATTCGAGAGGCTGAGGCAGGAGGATTGCTTGAGGCTAGGGGTCGGAGACTTGCCTGGGTAACACAGTGTGACTCTCTAAATAATAAATAAAATACACTAGATAAAATAAATAAATTAGATAAATCCATTATGCATTGAGTTGGAATTTAAGAAAAATATATAAATCAAAGTCTAGATTAATGACTTACAAAAATCATAAAGTGATTTTCTAATTTGCAAACAACCCTGAAACCTATCTTAATAATTCTTTGGAAAGTTAAATTGGCTAGTGATGACATGAAGCAACCTTAATTTTTCTCATATTTAATTTTCTGGTGTGCATTTCTTTTGGAAAAAAATTAACATTAAATATATCACATGGAAATGAATCCAAAAGTAACAGTTAATTTCAGTTCATAGGTAATGTCCAAAGCAAAAAGCAAGGAGAAAAATAAAATAGAACCACTGCACCATCTAGTGACAGAACTCTTGCTTTACAAGAAAACCACCTGATGAATTACATTTTGCAAATCAGTCCCCAGAACTTTCTGAGCCTGAAGAATATTCATAAAATTGTCCAAAAGAATGCATAGTGGCAATCAATCATAGAAAATTAAGAGCAGACAGGATAGATTCTTCTCCTAAGTTTCCATTTGGAAGCTAGAGGCAAACCAAGTTTTACTCCTCAAGGAGTAAGTAGGTGCCATGAGTCCTGTTTACTTTCCCCTCTGCACCCAGAAGTTTTATGTACTATTTTATGAGCTAATAAGGGTTTGAAGCCAGGCATGGTGGCACACACCTGTAATCCCAGCTACTCAGGAGGCTAAGGGGAAGGACTGCTTAAGCCCAGGAGTTTGAGACCAACCTTGGCAAAATAGTGAGCAATCCACTCTCAAAAACAAAATAATAAGGGTTCAACTGCAAAACATAGATGGTGTAAGGACCTGTTCAGTAAATCTGAAATGTTTCTCCACAAGCCTGACCAGGACTCATTCATAATGGTAAACACAAGGCTCAGTTTAAGACTCAAGCATCTTCCTTCTAATTACCTTTCCCTGTAGTTTTGTCCAGTGTAGGTGGTGATAAATCTGAAATGTACTAGCCAAGCCTAGTGGTGCACACCTGTAGTCCTAGCTACTGGAGAGGCTGAGGAGGAAGGATCACTTGAGCCCAGGAGGTCAAGGCTGTAGTGAGCTACATCACTGCACTCCAGGCTGGGCAACAGAGTCAGACCTCATCAATCACTCACTAAATCTGAAGTAAGTAAATGTGAAACTTAATGTCTTATTTGAATGCTCGACAAATAACAAAATGCCCAAAGAAAACTGACTTATGTTTTAAAATTACAAAAATATTACTTCAAGAGCCAAAGATACTAGAACTAAAATAGAAAACTTTTTTTGGATCTCACGATTCATATTTTGTCCAAGATGTTAATATTCATGGCCAGGGAGAAAATATATTGAATAATTTCATGATTATTATGAATTTAAAAAATTACCAAGGAAGAAGAAAATACATTTCCAGAGTAATTATGTGGCATGAGTATGTCAGTGTATGTGAAAAAATGTTTACTTCCATTATGCTTGCGCAATGTTTAAAGTGCAGCTAGTTTTCATTCCAGCAAGATTTGAAACATATAGTATAGTGACTGGCTCCGTCAGCTCCAATCTCTTCACAGGCAAGAAAGTAGTTGAAAGCAGTTGGGTACTTAGCACTTCCCTGAGAAATCCCAAACATTCAAAATATGCATAAATTTGACAATTCAAATCCTGAGTTCATCATTTTTCAAAACCACATAATTTCATCTGGTTTTTGACAGTAATGAGATATTATCTCATTACAGGTTAAGAGCTCCCAAAATACTCTGTGGACACCAATACAACATAGTCGCGGGGAAGCAAGGTAATAGAGCAAGAAAACCCCAGCCCGGCAATTATTAGCTCTGTCACCTTGGGAAGATTCCTATCTTAACTTCAAATGCTTCATCTATAAAACGGTGACAAAACACATCACTTGAAGGATTACCTTAAGTGTTAAAGAATACATATGAAGTGTCTAACAGATAAGAAGCACTCAACAAATGGTAGCTCCTTATTAATAAAACTGATAGCATGCTTCTTTAAACGGTAACTCAGAAGTAGATGTTACGTAGCCCAGGATTGGTCCTAGGCAAGTCTGTTAACTAGACTTTATGCCTCTCACCTTTATGTATGTATTTATGTATTTATGTACTTATTTATTTTCTGAGACAGAGTCTCACTCTGTTGCCCAGGCTGGAGTGCAGTGGCGCGTTTTTGTCTTACTGAAACCTCCGCCTCTCGTGATTTCCCAGCCTCAGCCTCCCAAGTAGCTGGGGCTACAGGCACACACCACGGCGTCCAGCTAATTTTTTTGGTATTTTTAGTAGAGACGGGGTTTCACCATGTTGGCCAGGCTGGTCGCCTCTCACCTTTTAAGCACTACCTCCTAAATCTGTAGGTAAAACTGGGCCAGAAAAATTGACAAAAAGGCAAGAGAAGACATTTGAGTCCATAGTGAATGAACTGAAAAGATGTATCACCAAGAGTCGAACACCCCATAAAGCTTTCAAAGACAGGTTTATTTATATATAAGTGCATGAAATTGAATACAGAAACTTTATTAAAATACTGTATATTACAAATTTTTAATCCAATAAATTCTGTGTAATGACATTTAAGTGCTGGATTCACTTTTAACAGTTGTTTTGTGTGTATCAGTAAAGAGTTCACCCTGTATATTACAAAGAGGAGAGCCACATGAGGACCTCAGAAATGGTCCTGTGATTAGACACTGAATGATAGTAACTGTGCATCTTTTCCTTAAAGAAATGAATTGAAACCTAGATCTTATCTTTGTAGACCTACTTTCTATAGTTAAAAATAACTTGCGTATGTTTATTGCTGCCCTTTGAAGAAAATGAGAATGATGAAAAATAATTTAAAATAAAGATCAACATCTCTAGGCTAAACTGATGCTTACTGCAATTAAAATACTTAAAATTCACTGCAAAATTTGTGTTCTCCAGGAAATTATGCTATATACATAATGAGATTTGTACATGAATTGGGAAATAAAAAATTGCTTATATAAAATTAAAAATCAATAATATACAATATTTACAGCTTGTTAGGTATTATATATAAACATAGTTTTTAAAATAATCCTTCAAAATTAAACTGTTTTATGTAAACATGCAGTACACATACTCATACAGTATAGTTTATAGTCTTAACAGAAGGGGAAATTGTGTTCACATAACACAGGGTACTTCATCAAATATGCCTTTGTTTTTGTATATTACCCTTCCAGCATTTATTCTCCTGTCTTTAAGCTTCACAGTACATTTAGTATTTCTATAGTAAAAATAAATCCCTGATGGTAAACATATTTCTAAAGGTTAAAGTGTGTGCCCTGTACTACAGTATAAAACTAACACTGTTCACTAGAATCTCTAGTTTACAACAAAACTAAATTTTAAAGTCTCACACTTAATTTCTTAACTACATTTTTTTTCCATTTCATACTTGGAAAAAGAAAAAATAGAGAAAAATACCACATCATGAAAATATAGTGAAAGTAGCTGTCATCTGTCACAGTCAATGACTAAGTAACTGATTTACACTGAACCATATGAAGTTAGTAGCTACTATTTGTTAGGCTTTCTAAACTTTGAATTCCCAGTCATGGGTGATGTGTACCTAGCCAACTCCCATCCTGAATCTTGCTAAATCCACTTTGCACAAGTATCTTAACTTTCAAGGCACTAAGGCTTCATTTAGCTTTTAAAATCTGCCTGTGATTTACTAAATGATTCATCAGTGGTCTGAGAGTTAACACAATTTGAAAGTGAGACTTTTAATACCTGTCAGGTCAACTACATTTTTGCTATTTAAATAAAGACATTTTAGCTAGTTAACTTTCAAGATAAAGTTGAGTCCCTCTCTCAGAATAACTAGAGTCAGGGGCTAATATTTACGGTAGAATCCTATGAATTCTGGAGGGCTAAAACAAAAAAAAACTGTTAATTTCCTATTTGTTCATCTAAATGTGTGGAGCTCAAGTCTGAATGTGTATATCGGTGAGAGGGCCAAATTTTTTAAAAAAAATTCTTCCATTGTAAATGCATCCAATATCACAAACATTAAGAAGGTGTCAACAGTTAGACTATCAACTCATCTGCTATTAAAAGTAAATCATTTTTATGATGATTTACTCAACAAGTGCCACTATGTTGCTTTCTGTGGAGAAAACTTTAAAATGTTCCATTCCAAAAATACTTAACGATGATGTGTCAATACTTTAAAAACAAGAGAAGCTTCATCATCAGTAGTCCTCTCGAGTTAACACTCATTTAAACAGGGCTCTATAAAAAGTGATTTCTGCTTAATTCAGCAAGACAGAATAAAATTTTTAAAGTGGTGATTTTTAGTAACTACCGATTTATATTTAAGAGAAAAAAGTGTTACAGTTATGGGACTCAGATGATTGATGATGCACCGCAATGCCTCTTTCTGTGTATTTGTGTCAAACTGCTTTTCAGTTTCACTTATCCACCTAAATCCATTCCCAAAAAGGGTAGAGTCATGTTACTACCAAGAGTAGATATATGTGGATGCAGTACATAATCTTAAAAACATATGTATGAGGTTCATGCTCTCCTGACTTGCCTGAAGTATTTACTTTTCAGTAAGATTAGAGCTGCACAATTGTAGGTGTTAATATTCTTTCCTAAACCAGCTCCTTGGATTCTATCAAAAAATTGTACATATGTTTAAACTATAACATATGACATCTGTATGGAAAGAGGAGGAAGATTTTTAGGAAACTGCTAAATTTGTTCTCAAAATCAGGGAAGAGTTATTATGTAAGTTCAATATATATGCCATAAATATAAAGAATGTGAAAACAACTTCTCTAAACTCAGGGGAAGAGATGATTATAGTTCATAGCTCACTCAGAAATGTGTTTCCACTCATTTAAAAGTATTATCTGATATATCTCCACATTTACTGAAAATACTTCAAATATTAAGCATTATTTACCCCAAATTCATGGATACATTTTTAGATAACTAATTCATCAACCTCCTTAACACTGCACTGCCTACACAGAACAGAGCTCCTTAAGTGAGAAGATCAAACCTATCACCACACACACACAGAATGTAATACAATTTCAAAATGCACGGTGGTCAGTGAAGCCTCACATATAAACACAGCATGTGTAAACATGCATCACATATAAACACAGCATGTGTAAACATGCCTCACATATAAACACAGCACGTGTAAACATGCAGTAGACATACTCATCCAGTATAGTTTCTAGTCCTAACAAAAGCGTGGAAATCGTGTTTCACAGGATGTAGGGCGCTTCGTCAAATATGTTTTTGTTTTTGTGCATTATGTCTCTAAACGCTATAATTTTTAATCAAATAATATCCTTTTTATCCTGAAGGGTCTTCTTCCAAGATGTTGTAACAAAGACAGGAAGTTAAGAAAGATTATAAAACCATTCGATTATTGGTCCATTTTAACAATTAAGAGTTTCACCCCGATTATTAAAAGAAATAGTAATTTACCCAGTTACCCAAAAAGTGTTACCAAATTTCTCTGCAATCGAAATCTGCTAGAATTTCTTCAGTAATTTTCCTCGTCCCTCACATCTTAAAATCAAATAATGACTGCAGAGATTCTGATTGAGACTGACAGAAAAATCTGTAGTGTCAAGAGTGAAGTGGTTTGAGAATATTTCAGAAATTGCTCCAGGCATTTTGTTACTCCCTGAATTATATAATGAACATAAATTTAAAATAATTGTACTTAAAGTTAAAAAAAAAAAAAAAAAAAGGCTGGGTGCGGTGGCTCACGCCTGTAATCCCAGCACTTTGGGAGGCCGAGGTGGGCAGATCCCTTGAGGTCGGGAGTTTGAGACCAGCCTGACTAACATAGAGAAACCCTGTCTCTAATAAAAATACAAAATTAGCCAGGCATGGTGGTGCGTGCCTATAGTCCCAGCTACTTGGGAGGCTGAGGCAGAATGGCGTGAATCCTGGAGGCGGAGCTTGCAGAGAGCCGAGATCATGCCACTGCACTCCAGCCTGGGTGACAGAGCGAGACTCCATCTCAAAAAAAAAAAAAAAAAAGAGAAACAAAATAACAGCTAGGGCTTAAGCACCCTTGGCCAGTGGAATAAAGGATTTGGTAGATACTGAATATCATTCTATTTTTCTACAGAATTAGAACTACACTGTAGAGCCAAAGGCCCAGGGCCGGCAGAAGAACACAGACATATAGAAGACAGAAGGGTTATATATCGCTCTTACTTTTCAAGAAGAAGAATTAGCAAATAGCAGAAAGTCAATGAATCAACATGGCTGAATAAATCCAAGGGAAGTAAGTGGGATTAGGTAAAGGAGTCAAGGCTGACTACCTCTCTACCCTTGTCCTATTTTAACCAGAGGTCAACAGAACTCCTAATTTAATCCTCCTTGCACTGGCCATTTCTGCCACCACCAATTCACAAAAGGTTCTTAAAGATCTGCTGATTTTAAAAAGAAAAGGTGAAAAGGAGATGAAGCAAGATTCTAAGAGAACGTTTTTAGTTTCTTTCCTAAAGTATATGTAGGGAAAATATAGAAATGAAAGAAAACTGATGAATTTTACAAAACAACATATTCAATTGGTAATGCAATTGCAAAATGTAATTTAAAAAAAATTCTAGAGACTATCGATTGATCATTTACTGTCAAATACATACTGCTTTGCCATTCATAAACAATCTCACATAATCCTCACAATAACTACATGAGGTATTAGTCACATTTTATAGAGTATGAACTGAGGCTCAGAGAGGTTAAGTGATTCACTCAAGGTCAAAAAGCTGACAAGTGACAGGGTCTTACTTCAATCTGTGTTGCTGGCTTGGAGTCTAGTATTCTCTTCACTATGTCACAGCCATGATATCTCAGTTATGGAAATTCTATTTAGTGGATGAACCAGGAAAATGAGAATTTGGAGAGACAAAACAGGCTAACTCTCAACTAAAATCAGGAAGCAAAATGTTGTCCCAAACTTTTTAGGATTTAAAATCATCTTGCTAGCTCTTGGTGGACTCAAGGTAAAGAATTCCATCATGGTAATTCTTGTACTCCTTACTAGAGAAAATACTTGGTAGAGCACTTTACACAAAGTGTTTACAAAAGTGTTTACAAAAGAGAATTATTTGGTGTATGAGTGGCAGCCTAGGTACATCAATGTGGCAGCTGCACTTTCTTCATTAGAGGTTCTTTAAAGACCTTTTCCACAACATTCTGTGATTTCAAATTATCCCGTTCCTTATATCACAAATACAAGATATACAGGCCAACTCATTTCTTTATTTCTCTCATTTAAAGTACAAACAAAACCCAACCCTTATACTTTTTCGAGCAGTGAAATGTATGCTGCAAATACTAAGAAAGTATATTGGGTAACAAACTGTAACACTGTTTGGTAAACATTAAGATATAAAGAATAATTCAGCTACAGGACCTGAAGATAGCCATCACTTAGGACTTTGTTTATCCTAAGCAAGGTAGGGTATTACCTTGGAACTGTCTCATGGGGAAGACTACTAGTTCTCCTTCTTTTAAAGTTTTAAGCATTATTTGTAGTTTATTTGGGGCCTCCTGACTAGCTGTCAACTATGGGCATTTTTAATCAGTATGTTAAACAATAATTAGTTAGGAGTTCCTTCTTTGGGGAGCTGATTTCACTGTAAACAATATTTTATTAAACACTTTTTAAAATAAAGGAGTGTCCACTATCGAGGATCCTCCCTCCCTTCCTGCATTTGTCATGAAGAAAATGTACTGCTAAATCATATATAAATTTTAACGAAGTATATAACCCAAATACATCAATAAGGGCTTTTGTCATGTCCCAAACAAGGGTCTCCAGCTCTATTAAGTGAAGAAAATTTTTCCAAAATTCAAAATTCTCAAACATCCTCAAACCTATTTAAAAGATCATTACACTGAACAAATTTTCCACTAGAATATGAAAGTGTTCATTGAAAAAAAGCTTTCCAAGTAGACTGTATTCATATATAGATAGCAGCTCTCTATATACGTATATAATGATATATATGTGTGTATATATATATCATTAAACATTTCTTGTGTCTATAGGAAAGCTACTAACTTTTAAAAAATCTCAGCATATAAATAGCTATTAAGACAATTCATAAACTCACACTATTCAACTGCATCTCAAAACATCAAAAGAGTGACAGTTGCACAAAATCTCCATGGAAATAACTGAAAACAGCAAAGGAACCAAAAATAATCCTTAAAATTTAAAGTATACACATACACACACAATTCAGAATGTAAAGCAACTTGATAATGAGATAACTGCAGGACACTCTACAAACTAATTATTAACCGTTCAATTATACTTTCATTCTAGAGTAAAAACAAGAGTTTAAATCTCTTTGGTCCACACATTGGTACATTTAATGTATCCAAGTTATTTTCTCATTAATTTTGGATTATGAATCGTGCTCCATATTACTTTACCGTAACTTTCTTAAATCATAAAATAACCATATGTTAAAATAAGTATTCCTTCTGTAGATCTGAAACAATTTCCACATGCTATTGGTAATTCCTCTGGAAGAATATGAATGCTTTAAATTATTCACAGAATAGCCAAAATAAAGGAAGAACAGAATTCAAGTCTGGCAGAAAAGAAAAAATCAGATTGACTTGGAAAAGTTATGCCTAAATTTAATTTGTAAAAACATCAGGAATATAAAGAACGCATGAAAACAATTTCAGGCTTGTACATAATAAAAATAATCAATTTTAAGATTTACTTCAAAGATCCATGCATAGTTGCTTATTATTTTTTTAAAAACGAATTTCCAAGCCAGTGTTAGTAAATCCCCTAAATTGGCTTCCATACTGGGAAAAGTACTGCCTCTCCAACTTCTCATTGATAAGTTGTGGATATATTCTGCTTCTGGCTAGAGAAAAAGTGGTACGGGTAACAAAGTTCTTAAATTTGAATGGAATATAACAAAGGCCTACCTTTACAGCAAATTGGATTAAACAGCAAGGCTACCAGGTTATTTTTTGATTATCCTTAACATTCTCTGCAATGTCTCCTTTGAGTTAGCACATTATAACTGTATCTGGTGCCAGAAAAATCTCACTAGGAGACCAGTTCAACCCTACTTCCTATATTCTTACAATTACGTATTGCCAGAACCTCTTAAAATGTTTTATATAAAGGACATTTCCACTTTTAACATACGCCCTCACAGATTCTTCTAGTAAACTTAAATCATAACTTCCTATCATAAATCAAGAACTGAAAAACTGAAATGAATTACTCAAATACACGTTCTGTACTGTATTGATATGCTGAGACTAAGTGCCAATTTTTAAAATTACCTATTTCCCAATTTTCACTTAGCAAAATTATGATGTTGCCACATGTCCAAAGTAAAATAAGTTTATTACTCTTCCTATATAACTTACTTGTTACTTATATCTACAAATGAGGTCTTTATTTCCAGAGCCTAATTTAGGCCACTCTCTAAAAACAGTTAATACTCCAGAATGAAAGACTGTTTATGTTTTGTCAAAAATCAAGATATATGCAACACGTAATATAATCCCACTGAGATACTAGTTATAAAGATGTTTTGTCCATGAGATACAAGGCAAAAACTTTCTTTAGAAGGGTCAAAGAATGCAACATGCATTTCAGACTTTTTTCTTACAAAATGTTTAAGAAAATTTTCAAATTACATTTTTATGACGCACAAACTACAATCAATGTGTATGACCCTTCAAGTTTCTGAATTTGTATAAACAGAACATGTATGCATGAGGGAAGCTATTAAAAGGGTGTTAAGTTAGTGAAAAGTATGCACCCTATAGAGCTACTCTGAGTTCTTAAAACGGTTGAGCTAGTCTTCAGTTAAGAAGACTTATCTTCCACATCAATTAAATAACAATAGTACCTAAACATATTGAAGCCCTAAATCCCAGAAACGCGCAACATTAAAAACCAAATAATTTCTCTCATATTAAAGAATTCAGTATTTAGCACTCATACGGGATTTAGTGTTACAGAACAAAAATCTTAGTACATTACCTGAATTCATGTCAAATATGTTCACAGCACTCAGCTACATCTACGCTTGCAAATTGTCACATGATCAATGTTAACAAAAAGAAAAGAGTTTGGCACATATATCAATACTTCGAAACGTCCCTGTAACTTAACACAACACTGTTAGGAACGATGATTTTCAACACCAATGTTAACCTGATAGGCAGCTAAACAAGGTGCTTTTTCTTGTAACTTTACATAGTGTCTTAATGCACCTTGCCTGAGACAGAGGCACATAAGGTGCAGTGCGGTAGTGCAATCACTTGAACACCAGAGGGCAATCTTTCCACACAGCTCAAGGTCTTCCTTATGCTTTGACCTGCTCAGTCCACATTCTTGCACAATTTCATTTCCACTTGTTAACAACGCCGTTTTCAGGGAATCTGTACATCTGTTTCCTTATGTGAAGTAAGACATTCCCACAGAAACCTCAAACCTCAAAGTGTAGCGAGGATCCTTGAAAAGGAGATGATTAATGTCAGTACAGTCTGTCCAACGCCCCATACCAGCGCTTCCAAAGGGGCCATGTTCTTCCCAGCTACTCTGTAAATGCCCGCTACTGCTGCACCTAAGGAGAAACAGGAGACAAATGAAGGGACACAGTCACTCATTTTATAACACACTGCATGCTGCACCTTAAGAGCTCTTTTCATTTCATCAAAACTTAAGTCATCGTATTTTTTCATTTTATCCACTTTCTATGAGAAAGTTTCCCTGTGACTGGTGAAAGTTACACGTTACCATAATACACTTAGCCACTTATTTGAAAAACAGACTTTTCTATTCAACCAAAAGATATGTATTTATGGTATATGCTCCATACTTGATAGCAAATACGTTCATAAAAATAATTCATTATTGCAACCTCTCACCTGGACATTTAATTAGCTACACCTCTGTAGCATTTTTGTAAACATACAACATAACATACTGATAATTACAAATAATAATGCAGAAAAATAACATAATTTAATGTAATTTCTAAATTATCAATAAATATTTTGATATTAAAGGTATCTTTTTTGAATAATATGAATCCTTAAATGTCATGTAAAATATAATACCTGACTAATCCATCTCAGAATTCTCACAATCTACCACATAAAATAGTTCATTGCTTTTTAAATAAATCATCCAACTCTAAGTTATCTGGAGACTAGTTTCTTGATGTCTAATAAGAATAGAAAATGAACTTGACATCTATTCTAGTGAGGTTCCTTAGGTAATGTACACTTCCAAGAACGGGAGAATCTCAGCATATGAGGAACCTCAGTGCCCATCTGATTCAACATCTGATCTTCACAGACCATCCATAATGATGTGGTATCTAAGTGGTTAACTTTAAAAGCACATTTAGGAACCAAAAAGGAGGAATTATTTAAATTATAATACGCCATCTCACAGATGCAGATGGCCTGAAAACCATTTTTCTAGCAAAACTGTCTATATATCCTAAAATGGTTAGATAAAAGAACATAAGAAAAAGAAAAGAAGTTATCTGAAGATACTGAATTGACAATTACAATTAAGACTGAAACCTAGTCATGAAAATTAGAATATAATTTTTACTTGTCAACTTAGAAAAAAATTAGCTAAAGATTAATTCTTTGTACTTCACCCACAATCTTCCAAATAAAAGTTATTGTATTGCTTTGCAAGAGATGTAAACAGGAAAAGCAAATTATTAACCTAAATCAAGGACTTTCATATACATGTTTTAAAATAAAAGGAAATTAAAATAGTGTACTTACCATATACTATGTATTTTGCTAGGAACTTTAAAAATATTATCATATTTAAATATCATACCACCCCCTCAGTATTATCATCTAATTTAAAGATGAAAAAAACAGAGGTTCAGAGAGGTTCAGTTACTAGCCCCAGGAAATAGAGCAAGTACAAGAGCTGGGATTTTTCAATCCAGGTTAGTATGGCTATAAATCCCAAAATCATTCTATCACTTCATATTTATACTAAGTGAAAATGAGAACAAAGAATTCAGAAAATGATAAAGTAGCTAATAAGCATCTCAAAACTCCTAGTAGCACCAACATTTACTTAATCAAACAATAAAATCACTTGTATAATTGGTCACATAACCAAATTGTAGAACTGGATGACATTCTTTAAAAATATTAAGTATCCTACAACTTTGTTATCAGAAATTATGTTAAAATAAACTAGAGTAATACTCTTTTTCTCTTTGGATTCATCCTAGATTTATGTGACTATCTTCCATTTTAAAAACCACAATTTGGCCTCCATCCCTCTGATACTGTTTTCAATCATGATCCACAAGAAGGGGAAAATCAAAGCAATTACTAGCTCAGGCTGCCCCGAAATGGAAAACAAATGTATCAATTCAAATGTTACATGCTTACATAAGGTGAGGAGCACAGGTTCTGGAGCTCCTAGATTAAAATCCAAGCTCCACTACTTAGCAACTGTGTTACACTGGGCAATCACTTAGCCTCCCATGCCTTGCCTCCTCAACTGTAAAATGGGTGGGCATGAAGATTAAGAGATGACACTTGTCAAGTGCTTAAAATAGTGGATGATCCTAGTATGTACTCAACAAATTTTTGGCTAGTAGTCATCATAGTAGTAAAGGATAAAGATAATTCCAATCAGTGATTCAGCTTTCAATAAATGGTGTTGGAACGACTGGTAGCCATTTCAAAAAAATAAATTTAGGTCCCTGCTTCACACCATTCACCAAATAAATTTCAGATGGATTAAATAACTAAATGTTAAAAACAAAAGTACATATCTAAACTTTAAAATGTAAGATAATTATATTTACGATCCTAGGAAAAGAGATCTTCTTAAGACCACAAAAAAAAAAAAAAAAATAGTAAAACCCATACAGGTATCAACACCAAGGAACAGACTGGAAAGTATTTGCTATATGCAAAACAAACTGATGATTAGTATTTAGAATATAAACACACACATATACAAGCATAAACACATAATCAATACAGCACTTTTGTAATCAAACAAAAACAAAACAAATGTCCACCATCAGCTGGAGATAAACTACATGAAGTCCATACCATGAACCCATACAATTTCAAAAGGAAAATATAGATCTGTATGAACTGAAATAAAAATAACTTAGACACATCATCTATGTAACACAGAAAATAAAACATAAAACAATACGTATTCTCTACTAGTACATACATACATATGTGTGTATGTATGCATGTATGTATGTAAATATGTACGAGTGAATATAATGCATCAACAAATATCTGGTGGATACATACCAAACTGAAAATAGGGCTTGCTTCTGAGAAGAGCACTAGTTTGAGAGTGTTGGTCAAAAGGGACTTTGCTTTATCTACAATGTTTTCAGTTTTATATAATGAATATAATCATATATTACTCACGTAATAAAATTTTTTAAATCTAACAACTTCTATACCTAACTTGCCTAAAATGTCCCTAAAATTTCAAGAAACTTTCATCTTAAATGTCAGGATATGAAAGATATTTCATTTTAAATGCCAGGATATCTTTCAAGCCTATTTTTCAAACAAAAATATTGGTATACAATGAAAAAGTTAAATAAATTCTTGATTTAAAAAAGCAGGGCACAAATATATTATGGAATATAATAGGAAATAACTATATTCCTTTATGCGGCTATAAGGTATTCATTTTCACTGCCATACAGAATTCCAAATATGAATATACCACAATTTATTTATCCATTCTGTGGCCAACAACATTTCTTTGTTTTCAGTCCTTTACAATCACAAACACTGCTCCTGTTCTTGTCCACGACCCCTAGCACACACGGAATTAAGAGTTTCTCCATGATCCACGGGTAAAACCAGAATTGCTCAGCCCTATGGTATGGACCTTTTCAACTTGACTAGATAGTGCCAAATTATTTTTCCAAATGAGTTGTACCAATGTATATTTCAGTTACTCCATATCCTCAGAGGCAGGTGATATCCATTTTTTTTTAAAATTTTTTTGCCAATCTAGTGGGTAAGAGATATTATCTGATTAATTGATAAATCCTTGGCAATTAATGTGATTAAGTTTCTCTTCACATATTAACCATTAGGGTTTCTACTTCTAGGAAATGCTTAAGTCCTTTATTCATTTTTCTACTGGGTTGTCTTTTTACTTAAGTCACAGGGTTTTTAAAAAATATATAGTCTAGATATTAATCTTTTTACAATTATATGAAGTTATATATTGTTTTAACAAGTATCCCAGTTTGTTCTTTAGTTTTCACTCTCCTTAGGCTGTCTTGCTGAACAACAGCTAGCTGAAAGAGTACACTAAGATCTTTATTTTCATGGTGATTTATGAGGCTAATATATGCAGGAATTTAAAGAAGTGGTATAAGGTGCTTGAAATAAATGACACATGTGGATCTGCCACTGTGAACAGTGGTGAATATGATCAATTAGACATAAGGAAAGATCCCAAATGAAGTGGAGAAAGCAATACTGCCGAGATGACTTGAAGGTGAGTAAAAGATACAAAACTACAAGGATGAAGGGGAATAGAAGAGTCATCAGTAGACAGAAAACACTGATACACAACATAAAAGTGCCTGCAAATGGGCATTCCAATAAAAAGTGATGTGATCTGCCCTGCGTATTTCCTGACAGAAAGCAAATGATAGCCTGTAGTCCTAGCGACTCAGGAGGCTGAGTTGGGAGGATCACTGGAGCTCAGAAGTTCAAGGGTACAGTGAGGTATGAGTGTGCCACTGCACTCCAGCCTGGGCAGCAGAGCCAGACCCTATCTCTACAATGGAAAAAGTTTTTAAAAAGCAAGCATATCATAAAGGTTAAGTGTGAAGAGACACAAAGAGCTATGGGTAGAAAAACAGAAAAAAAATAGAACAAGGATAAGGGAAGAATTAGTTTTAATAATATGTTCATTCTATCAGTTTGCACAGTTAGATCGAGGTTGGCAAACTACAATCCACAAATCTGGCCCACCCACCTATTTTGTACAGCATGTAGGCTAAAAATAGTTTTCATATTTTTAAAGTGATTTTTTAAAATTCAGAGAATAACATTATATGATACATGAAAATTATATGAAATTCTGATCGTAGTGTTCATCAATAATGTTTTCTTGAAATATAGCTGCACTTATTTCTGACATTGAATTATCTTTTGCATTCCAAGAATAGCAATTCCTAAGGTTCAGGTGTAGTCCTCATCTTGTTCAGCAACAAGATTCCACTGACCTCTGCAAATAAGCTGTGCACAGCTTTTATTCTATTTTCTGCAGTAACTTGGATCAAATATGAACTATTTGTTCTTGAAAGTTTGGTAGAATTCTCCCGTAAACCCCTTTGGGCCTGGAGTTTTTTTGGAAGAAGGGTCTTTAACATTGCAATTGGCAAAAATAATTATTTTCCTATTCATATTTCCTATTTCCACTTATGTCAATTTTGACATTTTATATTTAGGTACAGCTGTTCATAAAACTATTTTATTTTTATAATTCTCTATCTTCATTACTGAGATTTAGTTATTTCTTCTATTATGCTCTGTATTTTACTCTTTTGCCTTAATCCTTTTTTCTTAGTTTGCCAGCAGTCTATTCATCTTATCTCTCCAAAGAACCAGTTTTTTGTTAATCTTTCATAAACCTGACTTACAAAGCTTAACAGTATTTCTCCACACCAATAAAACTAAACAATGTAATCAAAAGATATTCATGCACAATAGCCATAACAGGTGTTTAGGAATTAACTTAATAAAAAACATACAAACTTCCTATCGAGAAAAGCATTTTTAAACTCTAATAAGAGACGTAAAAGATGATCTCAATAAATGCAGATACACTACATGTTCCTGGGTGATATAATATGCCAATTCTTCCCAAATTATCCTCTATATTCAGTTAAATCCTAATAAAAATCATTATCATACTTTTTGAGCGATCCACAGACACAGTCTAAAATCTATATGAAAGAATAAAGCTCCATCAATAGCTATAAACTTTGAGAAAGGAAAGCAACAAGAGGGACCTATCCCTGATAGATATTAAGATATACCACAAAACTACTGGGATAAAAAAAAAGTGACCCTTCTATAAGAATAGACAAAAAAAAAAAAAAAAAAAAAAAACCAATGAATCAGAATAGAGTTCAGAGACAGATCCCTGTACTTTGAGGATGTAATACACAATAAAGGTGGCACTACAAATCAATAAGGAAATGATTTTTTTTTTAGTGTATGGTATGATAAAAACTGATTTACTATATGGCAGTGGGGGAAAAAAACACATAGAATCCTATCTAATACCTAAAACAAAGGTAGACTCTATATGGACGATAAATTATGGCCTGAATGCCCGATGCCTTTTTGTAAATGGAAATAAAGTTTTACTGAAACAGGCCATGCGCATTCATCTACATATGTCTATGGCTGCTTTTGCACTACCTTGGCAGAACTGAATAATGTGACAGAGACCAGTAGCCTGCGAAATCTAAAATATTTATTACGTGGCCCTTTACAAAAATGTTTGCCAATTCCTGCTACAGGTGAATTAAAGACCTTAATACAAAAGGAAAACCTGTAAAATTAATGGAAGAAAATATATCAGAATATCTTTTGGCACTGGTATGGGGGATAACTTCTTTAATAAAATCTTTATGAACCGTAAGGCAAAAACTCTTTAAGTTGATCACATCGAAATCAAGGATTTCTGCTCTGTAAATGATATAATGGATGAAGGTAAATGATAAAAGACTGAGATAAATTATTTGCAAAGTCCAAAACCAGAGGTCAATATCTCTAATATATAAAAATACCTGTAATTTAAAAAGGAAACAAGAACACCAAAAGAAAATCACAGAATGTAAAGAAGTAATCTGTAGAAAAGAAAACCTAAATATATAACAAACATAGGAAGAGATGCTCAAACTCATTAATAATCACAGAAATGCAAATTAAACCAACAATGAGAACTTACTTTACACCTTTAGACTGGCTAAAATTAAACAGCTAAAATTAGACATTATATAGAAACAAGTTTCTCCCAATGCTGGTATTAACTAAAAATAGTATATGAAAAATCACTCTGGTTTCAAAATAAAATCTAAGTAGCAGCAAAATATAATGAATATGTAACTATATTCAGTCAGCAGCATCTTATTGAATATAGATATTTGGCAATCAATAACTGAACTGAAGACACAGCTATGAGTGCACTAGTATTCACAACTTGTATTAAGAAAATAAATATCACTACTCACATTGGCTAGTTTTCCTAACTCACCTGTTTGCAGGTCAGATAATTAGCCAGAAAAAATTAAATGTTTTATTGCTAATACACACACAAATTTTTACTTGAAATTGTGTCAGACTTACATTTTTAAGGATTTAAAAATATAACACTGCAGTTTCTAAAATCACTGGCTTACTTTATTCTTGACTGAATTGCAAATGGGTTACATATACACACATATCATCAGAGATAAATGGAAGAATTCAATTTCTCATGCTCTCTTTAAAGTTTTGCAATAATATATGCAAATAAATACATATATATATATACACACACATACCACTTAAACTTCCAAACAAGCTGCTCCTTCTTCCTTCCTCCTCTGTTCATGGTTCCACAATTACAACAGTGGCAATGTCAAAAACTACTGGCAGCCTCTTTCATCTCTTTGTATGCC
Organism: Piliocolobus tephrosceles; assembly: GCF_002776525.5. NCBI lineage: Eukaryota > Metazoa > Chordata > Mammalia > Primates > Cercopithecidae > Piliocolobus > Piliocolobus tephrosceles. Next base: position 156,835,140 of record NC_045438.1, read on the forward strand.
ACCACAATTAATAACTAATTTAGATTTCTTGTCCTTTGTATAGTTCTTACATTAACTCCTTCCTTCCCAACCTACGGCCATTATTGTAGTTCAGAACCTGGCCTCAAGTATAGATTACAGTTAATGCCTCTTAATTCCTCTTCCTTCCCCTTTATTCTCTCTCCCTATCCCCTCTTCTTTACTTCCTTTCCTCCCTCTCTTCCTCTCTCACTCCTCCTATCCATCCAACCTGTATGTTTTGAGTATAAATTATGTTCTAGGTACTGTTTTATTTTTGGGGATCGAGCAGTGATGAAGACAGACCAGGTCCCTGCTCTTTCAGGGTTTTCTCTTGCTTCTATACATTAATTCTGTATTCAACTATAAAACAAAACTTACCACTGAACTGCTTTGTCCCTTGCCAACTGCATTCAAAAATATCCATTTGTTTTCCATGACCTGCAGAATAAAAGCCCAAACTTCCCAGACAGCTTTCCAAGGCCCTCTGGAATCTGGCTCCGTTCTACCTTTCCTATGTGCTTTAGCTAAACCTGAGTACCTGTTTAAAACCCTGTCTATGGCAAAGCGTATGAGGTACCATTCATATCACCAAATTAAAGGTTGAATGCAGAAACAACAAAAGCAGTTATAAAAACTTAACACAAGATAACACAGAAAAAAAACAGCAACTGAAGAATAAGAAAACAGACTCCTCCCCATTTCCCACAAGTATTTTATGGTTGTCTTATTAGTGCCTAGGACATACCCAGGGACATGGCAGCAGGGCTCTCCTCTCAAGACAAAGGATATCAATCATTCTGGAAAGGGTAAAGAAGGGAATCCCTTGCATTATAAAGATAAGGTTGCCTTCTTATCTCTGAGGCAAGAATCAACTAGAAAGGAAGAAGAAACTCTCAGAGAGTCCCAAAACAGATCCAGTGGTAGCAGTGAACTGACCCTGATACATGGGAATAGGCCAGATGTGAAGGGCAACAGACACTTGTACTGGCAGTCACAGAATCGCTAGCAGCACAGAGAGGCACCCGGTTTCTGGCACAACCACACTAAGCAAGCAGATGCAGCACACTCCAGTCTCTACAGGGTGCACACCTAAGCTCTGCTCAACCAGCAGCTGCAGAAATTGTTACAGTAGGTAAGTTGTCAGCAGTGGGCCAGGACAGGGCTACCCCTATCCCCCAGGAATGTCAGGTGACCATCAGGTGATGGTCTGGCAGTTGTCACACTAAAATGATAACTGGTCACAGGCACCAGGGAGAGACAATTTTCCAAAGGATAAAAACACTTGAAACTGGTAACCAGTAGCTTCCAATAAAATCTCAGGAAATGGGTAAGTGGGCTCGAGCATGCGCATTAAGACAAAATGGTAGAGTATGAGCTTCGGGGGCATTCCACTGGAAAAGGGAAGAAAGCCTCAGATGAGCATGAATACAACTTCTTAAACATACTGTGCATGCTCGCCTCCCAAGTGTAAGGAGGGCACTGCACATGCAGGTGGCTCACCCTAAAGGAAGAACGAAGGAAAAGGGGTGTAAGACACTGGAAATGGGCCAGCAAGTCGTAGGACCAAGGTTAAATGGACATTTGACCTCCAAAGTGCCCGCCTGGGTCTCTTCCAAGTGTACTTTCCTTTCTTTCCTGCTCTAAAGCTTTGAAATTCCACTCCTGCTCTGAAACTTGCCTCGGTCTCTTTTTCTGTCTTACACCCCTCAGTCAAATTATTTCTTCTGAGGAGGCAAGAATTGAGGCTGCTGCAGACCTGTATGGATTTGCTGCTGGTAACTTGGATACCTTCTGCTGATAACAAAACCATAACTAATTCTTTGAAGTCAGGCTGGAGTTTGTGCCTAAGTACAGTGTTAAGCAGAGAAGGCCAGAGGGAATGAACCTGAAAACTTGTCTGAAAAATCTCATGAGGCAGCACAGCAGGGAACCTGCAAAGCACTAGAGGACACGCTAGCACAGCTTATTTCTAGTAGGCCATAATAATGTGTGCATAAGAAGAAAGTGCATCTTTCCTGCTTTCTCTTGTGGGCACTTAGTGCTATAAATTTCCCTCTACACACTGCTTTAAATGTGTCCCAGAGATTCTGGTATGTTGTATCTTTGTTCTCATTGGTTTCAAAGAACATCTTTATTTCTGCTTTCATTTCGTTATGTACCCAGTAGTCATTCAGGAGCAGGTTGTTCAGTTTCCATGTAGTTGAGCGGTTTTGATTGAGTTTCTTAGTCCTGAGTTCTAGTTTGATTGCACTGTG
>NC_045438.1:156842394-156843978 GCF_002776525.5 Piliocolobus tephrosceles
GGAACGTACCTCAAAATAATAAGAGCTATTTATGACAAACCCACAGCTAATATCATACTGAATGGGCAAAAACTGGAAAAATTCCCTTTGAAAACTGGCACAAGACAGGGATGCCCTCTCTCACCACTCCTATTCAACATAGTGTTGGAAGTTCTGGCTAGGGCAATCAGGCAAGAGAAAGAAATCAAGGGTATTCAGTTAGGAAAAGAAGAAGTCAAATTGTCCCTGTTTGCAGATGACATGATTGTGTATTTAGAAAACCCCATCATCTCAGCCCAAAATCTTCTTAAGCTGATAAGCAACTTCAGCAAAGTCTCAGGATACAAAATTAATGTGCAAAAATCACAAGCATTCTTATACACCAGTAACAGACAAGCAGAGAGCCAAATCAGGAATGAACTTCCATTCACAATTGCTTCAAAGAGAATAAAATACCTAGGAATCCAACTTACAAGGGATGTAAAGGACCTCTTCAAGGAGAACTACAAACCACTGCTCAGTGAAATCAAAGAGGACACAAACAAATGGAAGAACATACCATGCTCATGGATAGGAAGAATCAATATCGTGAAAATGGCTATACTGCCCAAGGTTATTTATAGATTCAATGCCATCCCCATCAAGCTACCAATGAGTTTCTTCACCGAATTGGAAAAAACTGCTTTAAAGTTCATATGGAACCAAAAAAGAGCCCGCATTGCCAAGACAATCCTAAGTCAAAAGGACAAAGCCGGAGGCGTCACGCTACCTGACTTCAAACTATACTACAAGGCTACAGTAACCAAAACAGCATGGTACTGGTACCAAAACAGAGATATAGACCAATGGAACAGAACGGAGCCTTCAGAAATAATGCCACACATCTACAACCATCTGATATTTGACAAACCTGAGAAAAACAAGAAATGGGGAAAGGATTCCCTATTTAATAAATGGTGCTGGGAAAATTGGCTAGCCATAAGTAGAAAGCTGAAACTGGATCCTTTCCTTACTCCTTATACGAAGATTAATTCAAGATGGATTAGAGACTTAAATGTTAGACCTAATACCATAAAAACCCTAGAAGAAAATCTAGGTAGTACCATTCAGGACATAGGCATGGGCAAGGACTTCATGTCTAAAACACCAAAAGCAACGGCAGCAAAAGCCAAAATTGACAAATGGGATCTCATTAAACTAAAGAGCTTCTGCACAGCAAAAGAAACTACCATCAGAGTGAACAGGCAACCTACAGAATGGGAGAAAATTTTTGCAATCTACTCATCTGACAAAGGGCTCATTTCCAGAATCTACAAAGAACTCAAACAAATATACAAGAAAAAAACAAACAACCCCATCCAAAAGTGGGGAAAGGATATGAACAGACATTTCTCAAAAGAAGACATTCATACAGCCAACAGACACATGAAAAAATGCTCATCATCACTCGCCATCAGAGAAATGCAAATCAAAACCACAATGAGATACCATCTCACACCAGTTAGAATGGCAATCATTAAAAAATCAGGAAACAATAGGTGTTGGAGAGGATGTGGAGAAATAGGAACACTTTTACACTGTTGGTGGGATTGTAAACTAGTTCAA
>NC_045438.1:156844078-156847436 GCF_002776525.5 Piliocolobus tephrosceles
CAGTATGGCGATTCCTCAAGGACCTAGAACTAGATGTACCATATGACCCAGCCATCCCACTACTGGGTATATACCCAAAGGATTATAAATTATGCTACTACAAAGACACATGCACACGTATGTTTATTGCGGCACTATTCACAATAGCAAAGACTTGGAATCAACCCAAATGTCCATCAGTGACAGACTGGATTAAGAAAATGTGGCACATATACACCATGGAATACTATGCAGCCATAAAAAAGGATGAGTTTGCGTCCTTTGTAGAGACATGGATGCAGCTGGAAACCATCATTCTTAGCAAATTATCACAAGAAGAGAAAACCAAACACCGCATGTTCTCACTCATAGGTGGGAACTGAACAATGAGCTCACTTGGACTCGGGAAGGGGAACATCACACACTGGGGCCTATCATGGGGAGGGGGGAGGGGGGAGGGATTGCATTGGGGAGTTATACCTGATATAAATGATGAATTGATGGGTGCTGACGAGTTGATGGGTGCAGCACACCAACATGGCACATGTATACATATGTAACAAACCTGCACGTTATGCACATGTACCCTAGAACTTAAAGTATAATAAAAAAAAAAAAAAAAGAAAGTGCAATTTTATTGTGTAGTCACAGGCAGATGACAGTAAGGACCTCAGAGCTATACTTTTGTTTATGATAATTATCACAGACATATTTTTATGCCTTCCCTTTTTCCTAGAAAGTGAGCAACTTTAAAGCAGAAACTATAATCACTGTGAATTTTCCCATTGAACTGCCTTGCCTCTTGCCAACTGTTATGAATTTTTCTGTTTCCCACAAAACCTTGTAAAAGGACTCTTCACATTGCAGAATTACAACTATCTGTTCAATGAATAAATCAGTTCATCTGTATCTTCTAGGTGGAGTGTGTTAAGTGTTGACAAATAATCTACATAAAATATCTCACTAATGTTACATGTATAATAAGAATACAGCTACCAAAATGGTAAGTGCATATAAACTTACATCCTCAGACAAAACAAAATCAACTTACTGGTAATCATCGCTCCAGTTACAGAAGCCAGAAATCCAATGCTGACTGCAATGACAGAGATGACTCTTCCCTGCCTATGCCTCTGCAGCATCACAAACATCAACACTCCTGCAGCACCATGGACAAACAGAGAAGAGAAGAGAGCCCAGAGGAAGATCCAGTACCACATCTCTGAAAGGAAAAGCAAAGTGTTAATAATCATCTGTTGAAATACAACTTAGAAAATTCAGTTTAACAAATAGTGAGCACCTATGACTTGGGAGGTTACACGACATAATACATAGAAAAATGCCTCACACCATGCCTGACACAAGCAGCACTGAATACATTATAAGGTTTACCATCATCGCTGATGCCTGATGAGGAAATAATTTCTCCCATGGCTTCGAAAGGTTAACACTATATTCTAATTTTTTCTAAATGTCCCTATTATATAGCTATCATCCATCAACTTTATATTAAATCTCTGATATATGTGTAAACTTCTTAGAATACATTATAAAAATTAATTCCTGTTTGAAATAGAATCTTTTGTTTTCTACCCTAAATAAGTGTTAAGAATGTTTTTAACTACCTTCTAATTCTAATTCAAATCATTCCAGATATCAGTCAATTATTTTTACCTTTTATTTTTAAGAATTTCAGGCATTTTCTCCTTGTGGCCCTGAACTTGGTATACTAAAAAATGAGTCAGATTAAAAAAAAAAATCATTTGCCTCTAGTCATCTTACTGTTCCTTACCCAGAACTTTTCAAGCTCCAGTATTATCTCCCCAGTGTGACCTCAATCGACTGTTCACTGACATCTCGGCTTAGAGACCGTGGACAAGCGCACTTTTCATTCGTTCTCCCACACTCATTCCCTTTCCTTCTGGTCACCTGACTGCCTCCCAGTCACTCCATATAGTTTCCACAGATGTCCCTGCACTGACTCCTTCTCCCTGACCATACTCTAGTGAGGTATGAAAGAGAGGCAAGGGATCCAAGCTGGGCCAATCGTCCCCTTCCCCTGGGACTTCTGGATCGGGGCCAACTGAGCATCCTTGCTCTTCAGGTAGCTGAAGCTGAAAGGCTCGAGATTTGTGAAGTTACTTCATCATCGCATGATGAAAGCCACAGTACAAGAAGGAAAAAGATCCATCAAAGACAAGAGAGAATCAAGTCCCTTAATGAGTTATTTCTAAGGCCCTGACACATTACCATCCTTAGATTCAATGTCACATCCCGGTTCCCTTGTAATAAAATCCCTCTTTTTACTTAAACTATTCAGGTAAGGATTCTCTCACTTATACCTGAAAGAGCTGACTCTAAAATATTTAGATGTTACCTTGAGGGTCATCCTTGATATGCAAACATTCCATAATACAAAGTCTCTCATCTGTGATTTGGGCTAGGTAGTCACTATCAATTGTAAAAGAAAAGTCAATAAAATAGTCATTAATAGAATTAAAATGGATGAATCAAAACCTATGTATCCAAATATCATTAAATATGGATATATACTGTTGGTAGGAATGTAAAATGATATAGCAGCTGTGGAAAATAGTATGGAGGCTCCTCAAGAAGTTAAAAACAAAACTACCATATGATCCAACAATTCCCCTTTCTGGGTATATACCCAAAAGAACCAAAAGCAGAATCTCAAAGAGACATTGGCACACCCATGTTTATCAGTATTATTCACAATAGCCAAGAGGTGATAGCAACTCAAGAGTCCCTGAATGGATAAACAAAACACAGTACACATATAATGGAAAAATTGCTGAGTTTTAAAAAGGAAGGAAGGAAATCCTGTCACATGCTACAACATGAATGAACCTTGAGGACATTATGCTAAGTGAAATAAACCATCACAAATGAATATCATTTTTTTTTTTTTTTGGCAGAGTCTTGCTCCATCACCCAGGCTGGAGTGTGGTGGCGTGACCATAGCTCACTGCAGCCTCCATCTCCTGGGATCAAGTGATCCTCCTGCCTCAGTCTTCCCAGTAGCTACAACTACACATGTGGGCCATAAAAATATTTTTTGTAGGGCCGGGCGCGGTGGCTCAAGCCTGTAATCCCAGCACTTTGGGAGGCCGAGACGGGCGGATCACGAGGTCAGGAGATCGAGACCATCCTGTCTAACTCGGTGAAACCCCGTCTCTCCTAAAAAATACAAAAAACTAGCCGGGCGAGGTGGCGGGCGCCTGTAATCCCAGCTACTCAGGAGGCTAAGGCAGGAGAATGGCGTAAACCCAGGACGCGGAGCTTGCAGTGAGCTGAGATCTGGCCACTGCACTCCAGCCCGGGCGACAGAGCGAGACTCCGTCTCAAAAAAAAAAAAAAA